>NW_020227319.1:0-33253 GCF_003070985.1 Temnothorax curvispinosus
GGAGGGGGGCCGAAGATGTTATGCATACACACACACACACACACACATACACACGGGGAGGGGGGATGCGAGGGGGGGCCTTCGGCCCCCCTCCCCCGCACCCACCCCGCCGGTAGGCAGCGTGGAACTCGCTTTACAACTTAAGGGTCCATATACCTCAGTAGGTCTAAAAAATAGGTGATTTTTGTGAATTTTTTGTGGAGAAAGTGAACAAAATAAATCATTCAATATTTTTGGATTATATTTATGATACTTTTAAGTAGTTATACAAATTTTTTCAGCCCATTTAAATAATTTGGCGAAGCGAGATACTGGGCAACGCGCGGAATAGGTTGCTCCATGGCGGAAGTCCTCCAGGTCGTAAAATGTGTCTGAAACATCGAATCAATCGATTTTCCTGTTCAGTACAAGTGTCTATAGAGTAGACTAAAAAAAATTATTTTGAATAAAAATTCATAAAATAGCGGCAGTTCAAAAAGAAAAATTAATTTTCACTATAAATTTTCGATACTTTTTTGCTTATAAAAAATTAAATATTGCATATATCGATATGATTGTAGTCTACTCTATTCGCTGTGTGCGCTGGTATACTATAGCGGAAAAGTAGGACTTAGAGCGCCCATGGTGGCCGGAATTTGCATTATTTGCTGGAGTTTTCTAATACATCGTAATGGAAAAATTACGGAAAGGAAATTTAAATTGTTGCGTGAACACGTGTAAGAATGTATTTCACAATACAAGTTCAGAAATAAAATTTTATTCCTTTCCAAAAGCGATTTATAAAATTGAGCAGCAAAAAATGTGGATACGTTGGGTACAAAAAATAAAGTAAGTATATTCTTTGAGATTATATGATCATATTTTACCTCGTTTAAAATAATGGTATTTATTTAGAATACGGGCCTCACCTCCAATATCAATAAAATTATGCTTAATCGACATGTGACTACGGGGCATGTACATGTCGCTACATTTCATCGATATGACAGGTTTTCTAACTTAAATAGTTGTCAACTTTAACGATTAATATCTCGCTTCGCGAGGCAGACTGCCGCGTTTTTCTTCCAGATTCTTTCGTTTCGTGTAAAAACGCGTCAATAATGTATTTTGAATAAATAATCAAAACAATAATTTTTTGTTCTTGTTTAAACGTTTTTTTATTTATTTACGATTGACTTGAATTTCATTAATATTGATACACTTACATGTAATTGTACCTTGTACGGAATAGCATTGACAGATGTTTGCGGTATTACACTGCACCTTATTAAATGGCTTATATTTTCATTACGCAATTCTTCAACGCGAACCACATGCGATATTGCTAAGGCTTTTCCTTTTGGTATTGAACTTGGATTAAATTTAATGTCATGAGTGACAGGTCCAAATCCCGTTCGTATAATAAGATTCATTGCAAAAAGTCAGAAAGAGGTTAACCTTTAAAACAAATGTAGGTTAATTTCTCTCGAAAAATCTTTTCAACTATAATTTTTGTAATATCATCATTGAAATTAAGATTTAAATTACCTAACGACAGTTTACACGTAGCTCGAATATTCACAATCGTTGACAGCTATTCCATACAGCTATTCCATCAAAAAGTGCGATATTTCACTAACCGTGGCAGCACTAGTCTCTGCGCACACAGCGAATAGGGACACTTGTACTGAACAGAAAAATCGATTGATTCGATGTTTCAGAAACATTTTACGACCTGGAGGACTTCCGCCATGGAGCAACATATTCCGCGCACAGGTCGCCGTTGCCCAGTATCCCGCTTCGCCAAATGGACTGAAAAAATTTTTATAACTACTTAAAAGTATCATAAATATAATCCAAAAATACTGAATGACTTATTTTGTTTACTTTCTCCACAAAAAATTCACAAAAATTACCTTTTTTTTGGACCTACTGAGGGATATGGACCCTTAAAATACATGCTAAGTTGTAAAGCGAAATTATAAAGTACATGCATGGAGAGGGGGGTGCAGGGGAGCAAAATCCCCCCGCCCACGCATGTACTTAAACGAGCTTGTAAAGCGCCCATTGTAATGAACCCATGTGGCACCTCGTTTCGCGTGGAAAGTGTATGCGTGAATTATTTTGACATATATATAGGAAAATAATTTATATATACATGCAACGTAATTGGAGAAGTTGTTAGACCGATTCTTTCAATTCTAACAATATAAATTATTTACTGAAAAAGAAAATTAAAAACAGAAAAGGAAATAAAATATTTATAATTGTATTTTCTTTTTTCCTATTAGTTTTGATAATTTGTACAAAATTAACAATAATAGAAAATAGAAATACCGAAGATTACATAGAAGTTTGAAAACATATAACAAATACTGTCTTTTCATTATCACGCATGTGTCAAAAAAGTTTGATTATTTTTTATTCGTGTGCGTATTTTTGAAAAAGGCTTCCTCTAACTTAACAGATTACTACTTACGCGGTGCTACTAATCTACAAAAACTAAATTGTGTTGCCTAGGGATTTTTGTTAGTACCAACGTTATCCCCCCTACTTTTTCGGGAAACTGTCGTGTAACTGATTTTAACATTTAAAAACTCGATAATTATTGCAAATGCCGCAAAATGGTAGGCGATTTTTATGTTAATCTTGACTCCTTCTACCTTTCGACAAGCGTTGGGTAGTGCTTTGAGACACTATGTATATGATGACACTATGTATATGATGATATATAAAATTAAAAATAAACACGATTAAAAAAAACGTAATAGTTTTTCATTTATTATCTTTCTTTGCGAGTTCTGTTACTCTCTAATTTTTTATATCAGCTCTCGCTTCTAATCGTGTGGTGTCGAATCGAGCGTGTCGAATCGTGCGGTGTCGAATTGTGCGTGTCGAATCGTGCGGTGTCGAATCGTGCGGTGTCGAATCGTGCTGTGTCGAATCGTACGTGTCAAAAAGTGCGGTGTCGAATCGTGCGTGTCGAAAAGTGCGCTGTCGAATCGTGCGGTGTCGAATCGTGCAATGTTCGTGTCGAATCGTGCGGTGCCGAATCGTGCGGTGTCGAATCGTGCAATGTTCGCGTCGAATTGTGCGGTGTCGAATCATGCGGTGTCCAATCGTGCGGTGTCCAATCGTGCAATGTTGAATCATGCGGTGTCGAATCGTGCGGTGTTCAATAGTTACGTGTTCAAAAGTGCGTGTCTAATCAAGCGGTGTCGAATCGTTACGTGTCCAAACGGGTTACGCCCACAATGGTAGCAACTTTAAGGGTGCGAATCATAAGTTGCATGCGTTATACGATTTAGTGTCGCAACAATCTTATCTATCGACGATCGATCATTACTGCTCTGAGCAAGCCATGCAATGGCACTTTATTCCGCCGTATTCCCCTCACATAAGTGGCCTATGGGACGCCGGCATTAAATCGGTCAAAACACATTTGCGTAGAATTTTAAGCGAGGCGTTATTAACTTTCGAAAAGATGTACACCGTGTGCACTCAGGTTGAGGCCGTTCTTAACTCCCGACCATTAACTCCCATCTCTAATGACCCCACCGATCTCACGGCCTTGACCCCTGGTCATTTCTTAATCGGTGAAGCACTTACAAGCATTCCGGAATCAAGTTGGTCTGAGGTGCCATCCAATCGACTTACCCGGTTTCAATACGTTGCAAAATTGACCCAACATTTTTGGGCAGGATGGTCGAATGAATATCTATCAAATCTGCAGCAAAGGTTTAAGTGGAATCGCGAGGATCGCGCGTCGAAGATTGAGATTGGAGCGATGGTTATCTTGCGCGACGAGCAAACGCCACTCATGCGTTGGGCGTTAGGGAGGATAGTGGAATGCCACTCCGGTAATGACGGAATAACGCGAGTCGTTAGTGTGAAGACTTCTAAGGGAGTCACAAAACGCGCTTTGACGAAAATATGTTTGTTGCCCATCGAGGCCTAATTTTAAGTTAAGGGAATGCTGGAGCCGTCTGTTTTACCGGCATTTTTTGTCGGCACGTAGCGTCGTATTAATTTGACAGAATTAAAAATCCTTCTCCAGAATTGCAGTACGTACATTAATGATTCGGGGGAACTCCGATTTTATATAGAAAACGAGAAAAAATTACGGAAGTACAGATTTCCTTATCCTACTTTTATCCCAATATGGCGTCTCGAGTTGCGGCGAGCTGTCAGCTCGTCACAAGATGTATTTCATATAAGAGATATACCATTGGTACGAACGCGAAAACAAGTTCCCCCGAATTGCACAACAAGAAAAACATCGATAAACTCTCCAAATCAAGATTTGGAAGCGTAATATAAAAGTATAATGTCGATGTGCATCGTGCGTATGTGTGCGTGCAATGTAGCGTGCTATCCTTGTCTATATCTTTGTCTATACAAGGACAGATATAGTCGATAACATAGAAAATGGTAATTTTGTCGGTTATACAGACGGCTCCAGCATCCCCTTAAGATATTAAGTTCAAATAATCCTACTCTTTTATATTTAGTTGCGTTACTCTAAGTCACGTGGTTTATCCATCGTATTGCATACCAAAGAGAATTGTTTTTTCGTTTTATATAACTATATTCTTTTGAAAGCCCAGTCTTTCAAGGCGGGCGACATGTTAGAGCTAGCGCTGGAGCATGATGTGGCGATTCGAATATCGCGCGGTGATATACCGATCGCGCGCGACTTTACCAGCGACACGAGGCGAGCGCGTACCAGAAAGAGGCGCAGAGAGCTCGGACCGGTAACACACTCCCGAGAGCGCGCCTACAACGGTTAAGAACAGCGAGCGTAACGGACACAATTGACAAGCGCGGACAGTTTTGTACAGGTTACATTTCTCAGTAAAGGCGAAGATCAAGCCAGTGACGAGTTTTCTTTGCCCCTACGTAACTCCTCCATTCGAAACGTGTCGGGTGGAACAGCTGGTGTCTGTTCAACATCCATCGAAGCTTCATTTGATACAGGCAAAAGCATTGTTTCAGCTAACACATTTTCGTTTGATGTTAGTGGAGGTACTGCATGGAGATGCAACGTCGGGATAGCATCAGGACGTATCTTCCTAGTTTGTGTATTAGGTGAATAAACCTAGCAAATGTTCTTGTAAGGGCTTCGTAAAAGCTTCATCAACAAAATGCTTTGAACATATCCTAACTGAAGCAAACATATTCTTAAATATATACTTATAATAATAAACAAGAGAAATCTGTGGTACAATATTACTATACAAAAGTACATACCATATTTGGGTGAAATATTTTCTTTTCCGCATGCTTGACGCCACTTATTACACAGTGCTGGATCCTTTGGGAAGGAAAAATACTTTATTTTATTTTCTTCAATCTTTCTGGACTTTGCCAGATAGTTCCCACACTCTTTCACATTACACGTCATTGCGCACACTTTAATAACCACAAACGAATTACTCGACATAAATAGCGAGCGCAGCCATTGCGAATCACCGAGTACATCCGATTCATTCCGATGCTACACGAGTATGACGTAAGCTTAGACAAAAGTGGTGGGAATGCGCAGTGGTCTGACACGGTATGAGCATACCCTTGTATTTATACCATGCCTGGACCGTCCTCGGGCGCGAAACCTGCGCCTTGTGACGGCGGCGGGGACGCTGCCACGATGCAGCGAAACTGCAACACCCACCCCAACACCCCATCCCAAGAGAGAGCATACCGGGCTCGGTTGCCTCTACTTAGCTACTCGCCCCCGGGGGTACCGTTAAGAGCAATCGTGCGATCGAAATCTCCAGCGAAGGGCTTGTTATGTAGTTATACATTTCATAGGTTTGCGCCATCGTTTTTGTTTCCGCCAAAATAATACGGGAAGTAGAGGGCCCAGAAACGCGCGCGCTAGCGTAGATATATATACATAGCCGTGGCTCGCTGCGGATCACTCTCTCTTCCGTCTCTGACAGCTAAGAGCGTAGTATCTTATATAGCGAGTACCGAGGTAGAAATAAAAGGGTAATACCAGAGTGCCAGAGTCTTTCTTTTCCCGATACACAACAGGGCTCCAATTCAAAGGGACAAACACAAAATGTTACAAAACAAAAACAAACAAAAAAACTCTTCCTCTCATCCTCTTCCTACGCATCGCAAGAATCTCGGAAATCGCGATCCGGGAACGCAGTCGTCAGGCTCCACCGTTTTCCCCGTTTCATGTAACGATACGACGCAAGTCGAGCTCATTACGACGGCCTACGATAACTAGGTGCCTCTCGCGCTTGGTGTCGACCGCTCACTAATCCTAAAACACCAAATGTAGGGTCCCTCGCGCCTGGTGTCGACCGCCCAACCTACTATCCCCAACATCAACGACGCGTCGACAACAGAGCGGGAGTGTAATCCTTTTTCAGTCGAGTACGACGGTCGGCCTGTACAGCGGCTATTTTTGCTACGCCGTTTTCGGTGAGCACACTAACACTAACTCGAAACGACGCGTCGACAACAGAGCGGGAGCGCGACTCTAGGTCCTATCGTGGCTCTGCTACGTATCGTTAGGCTTGCGCGGCAACGCTTAATGTCGGAATATTAATGTTGAATATTAACGGCGGGGCTCTTCACGATCCGGAAATCAACGAACGGACAGAGGTCTCGGGATGGGTTAAGGATTTAACGTTCCAGATCCCATTTGGCCTTTATTTACAGCCTGAAGAGGTTCTCCATAGTTCGCGATAGCGACGATAATTGCGATAGCCTACGAAAGCACACTCGAAGCGTGAATCTCAAAATAACAAAAGAAAAGGATCAATAGCAGTGACGCGAATATTATTTATGATAGGGTTTTAAATCTTTAACGTGAATCTTTCCTACCGGGTTGCCTAACAGGTCCGCGAGCTCGTAAACTACTGGCGACAGAACCCTTTGAACTAAGAAGGGACCATGAAACTTAGTGGCTAATTTGGCAGAAACATGTTGAGCGGTGGACGATAAAACGTGCTGTCTCTTTATTATTTAATCACCCACGGCAAATTGACGGTTTCGTCTACGTAAATTGTAGTACTTGGTCTGTTTCATTCGCTCGGTCTCTAAATTCTCTACAATCCATTCTTGCAACTGCTGGATTCGCTCCATCCGCTCTCTCCAAACGGCGGGATCAAAACTTTCTACCGCGACAGCAACGTCTTCTCGACCGCGAAATAGATTGACAGGTTGTAGTTTCCTCCTGAAATTAAAAAACGCGGGAGTTGCCTGTAGCGACGTATGATGCGCAGAATTATAGGCGAATATAATTTTGTGATATAATTTTGTTAAGAAGAACTAAATAAAGCTACCACTTAAGTTGGATTTTTGAATTTACAAAATACATTGCGTGTACTTGGCGTCTTTTTTTTACCTTTTTTAAAAAAGGTAATTTTGTACTGATATAATATATTTTGAACATTTTTATAACATCTCTGGTAATATATTATTTCTCATAAATTCTCAGGACGTACTTGTATATAGATTTATTTAATTTTAGCTACAAAAAGCCAAGAAATGGACTTGGTTTACAATATACCTTAGACACACTCATATCAACTTTTTTAACTTAACGCTGTTAATTCATATATGTTTATTAACAATTAAAGTAATTTAAATTGACCGTGACTGGCAATATATACTCCAACGACCATATTTTTACATCCCTCAATTGTACACCGCCTATATTCCTTTCCTCTAATGTTTTCCTAATCTCCGCAATATACAGGTTAAATAAAAGCGGACTTAGAACACAGCCCTGTCTAATTCCTTTTGTTATGTAAAATTCTTTTGTTAAACCTTCCTTTGTTCTGATAGCTACCTTCGTAATCTCGTAAATTCTTTCTAACTTTCCTATAAGATCTTCCTCTAGTCCCATCTTCTTAAGGATCTTCCATAGTTGCCCTCTCTCCACGTTGTCAAAGGCTGCCTTCAGGTCCACGAAAAGTGCATACACTTTACCTTTCTTTCCCTTCTTTTCTTCTTTTTGAGTTAAATGGTCCAACACGAAGATATTGTCCATTGTTGACTTTCCTCGTCTAAAACCGGCTTGACTCTCTCGTAACAAGCCTTTCTGCTCAACAGATTTCTCCAACCTTCTTCTGATAATTTCAGCATATATTTTGTAAGCTGAGCACAGGAGAGAAATACCTCTATAATTTTCAACTATGTTTTCATCACCTCTTTTATGTAGCAAAACTATAATAGAGGTTCTCCAGTTTTTTGGTAAAATTCCTTCCTTCCAAACCTGATTTAAAACCTCTACTAGATCTTTCCTAACTGCACTGCCTCCATACAGCCAAGCTTCCAGCGGAATTCCATCCACACCTACAGCCTTGTTTTTCTTCAATCTCCTTACCGCATCAGCTATTTCTTCCACCTCCAACTGTGAGTCAATTCGAACAGGCCTTTTTTCTTCAGTTCCTATACTGTTTTCTCCTTCCTTGCTTTCCGCCATCTTCTCTGTACCCCCGAGAAGCTCTTTAAAATACTTCATCTATTCTACTCCGCCAATTTTATTTTCCTTCCAGACCTTTTTCTTCCTCTTCGTATTAATAAATTTCTAGATATCTGACCCGTGCCTTAGGCTCTTCAATCCCTCCTCTTCTTTGATTCTCTTCTCCTTCCTCTTCTGTTCAAATCACAGTATACAGAGTAGCGCAACTCTCTTCATCAGATGATGCCAAAAACGCAGCGCGCATGCGCAAGTTGAGCCAGTTTATACGGTAACGCCATCTGAATCTCTCTCTCACTTACTCTTTCCGTTTTCACTCTTTCTCATGACTATTCAAATGTTTAGAAATTGGCGGCATTAGCTTACCACATCGGTTATGTTGTTCAATTGATATTTTAGATAATTTAGATATTTAAAGAGGAATGAAATAAAGTGAAGTGAAGTGAAGTGATGTGAAGTGGAGTGATGTGAAGTGAAGTGAAGTGATATGAAATGAAGTGAAGTAAAGGGAAAGCAAGAAAGGAAGTGACATTTATCCTTAAAGAGAATTGTAGATCTGTACATATATTATATTGTTCAGATTTTCAATTCTCTTGCAGAAAACACTTTGATCTTAGCTCTGTTTCAGATGCAGAAGAAAACAAGTAATAAGGAAATGAGTGCAAAAAAAACTAAAACCTGTTCAATAACAGGATGTCCTGGAAATCTTCAATTGGAATAAGGAAGACATGTATTTAGATTTCCAAAAGAACATGACAGGTTTTTCATTTTATTTTATAACAGTATTTTTAGTTTTTCTAATTAGATTATATTTTTTTACATAAATTTATAATGTTTAATACCATTGTAATAACAGATGGTTGCAATGGGTACAAGCAAGTGGAAGACTAGATTTAAAAGAAAAAGGACTTGAATATTCTTATAGAAATTGCCGATTATGCTCTTTACATTTTGAGGAGAAATGATTTAGGATTAATAAAAGAAGAATTCTTCTTCATCCTGATGCCATACCCACAAGATTTGGAGAAGATTTAGCATTATGTTGTAAAACAATGTAGGTTATATAATTATGTTTTAGATTGCTATCAATTTCATTGCAGTTTCTTTTTGGTTGTTTTAAAATGTAATAATATATCATACAAACATATCCAGTCAGCACACATATGTTCAAAATAAGAACATAATGACATCTTAAACATATTATTTTTAAACATCATGTACTATTGATTTTGTATTAATATATATAGTAAATTATGTAACTTAAAATCTGTTTGCAGTGAAATAGAAATGGATGCAGAAGCAGAAAAGGACACAATAACAGAAGATATACAAGAACAAGCAAATTCTGTTATAGAAAAAGAAAAAGGAAACAATATAGAAGAGAAAATTGAAATGGATACTGACAACATAGAAGAGGAAATTGAAATGGATGTTGAAATTATGAAACCGTAAATTTTTACCTGTATTGCTATGTATTATCCCATTTCTATACCTTCCTATTTATAAATATTAGGTATATATAAATTTATAAAAAATTTAGTAAAATAGAAATGTACAATTATAGTATAATAATTATTATCAAATTATTATCAAATTAGTAAAAAACTATTAAGAGAAAAATAGACAACAAGTGCAAACTACTTATCTAACTGCTTATATATACTACTTTTACATTTTAACATAATATATGTATTCTTTGTTAAGAGAGTACTATAGTAATATAGTACGTAGATGTAGGCCAACAAAAAATTCATATATCTTTCATTGTCTTACATGTCTATATTATTTTTGAAATTACTTTTTTATTATTACTTATTGTGCTTTTATATACTTATTGTTCTTTGTTTCATAATTAAAATAGAACTTTATGCATACGTTTTTGTTCAATTTTTTTATTTTTTTTATTTTTAATGATTTTTGTGTTAATTTAGAAGCACATCCAGTATATACCTCTCAAAACAATGATATCGAAAGCAACGATGACATCCAAGAAAAAGGACAGCCCTACAAATAAACGGTTGTGCAAAACCATACAGAAAATGAGATCGAAAAACAAAGATCTTCAGCAAAAACTGCGACGTTTTCAAAAGCGAGTGGAAAAAAGTATCACCACTAAAGAATTACTATATGGAGAAGATAAGATACAAAAGAAAGAATTAGAAACTTTAAGAACATTAGGAAATAAGTGGTTACCGGAAAAATTTAGTATGTTACTGTCAGTACAAGTAGACGCGCAAACAAGAGACAAACGTGGCATACGATATACGATACAATAATGAATTTAAAAAATTTTCTTTATCAATGTATTTTTTAAGTCCGCGAAATTACAAAGAATTAAGAAAAATTTTTACATTACCTTCCGTGCGTACTTTACAATCTTTTACATATAATTGGAATATTATTCCTGGTCTTAATATAAAAGTCTTCGAGGCTTTAAAAATAAAATTAAATTCATTACCACTTATCGAGCGACATTGTGTATTGTGCATAGACGAAATGAGTTTAAAATCTCATTTATTTTACGATATTTTACGAGACGAAATAATAGAATTCCAAGATGTTGGTGATAATAAATTACCAATATCTGCAAAGAATGCATGTTATTATGGCACGAAGTTATTATTGTTATTATGGCACGAAATATAGCAGGCAACTGGAAAGTTCCACTTTTTTATTGTTTTGTAGCGACTACTTGTACAAGCGATACAATAAAAACTATTATTTTTGATGCAATAAGAAAATTAAAAGAATGTGGTGCTACTGTGCATGCGTTAATTACGGACATGGGTTCCAACTTCTTGCAATTATCTCGCGAATTAGGAATATCAACTAAAAATTCAATGTTTGTTGTTGATGAACAAAATATATTATATATTTTTGATACTCCCCATTTAATCAAAGCAACGCGTAATAATCTATTAAAGTATAATTTAAAATTTAATGATAAATTTGCATTATGGTCTTATATTGTTCAATTTTATTCAAAAGATACTAAACAATGGATTAAAGCAGCTCCTAAATTATCTCCCATTCATATTGAATCTAATAATTTTTCGAAAATGAAAGTTAAGTACGCTGTACAAGTTTTAAGTAATCGTGTAGCTGCAGGTATGTGCACGCTAATGTCTGTAGGTTATCTTCCATCTGAAGCAATTGGGACAGTAGAATTTATTGATCGTTTCGATAAATTTTTTGATATATTAAATTCATCTTTTATGATCAGTCCAAAAGAATATAGAGAAGTTTTTATCGGAAGCACGGAACAATTGAAATTTTTACAAGAAACGTTGAATTTCTTAAAAAATATTACAGCTATTAATAATAAAGGTAAAATTGTAAAGATTAAATGCTTTGAATGCTGGCAGATCACTATTAATAGTATTATACAATTATGGGACATATTGAAGACTTTTAATTTTCCATATCTGCAAACTCGTAAAATAAATACGGATTGTCTCGAAAATTTTTTTGGTTCTGTTCGGCAACAAGGTGGTAATTCTATAAATCCAACTCCTATACAGTTTTCACGCGCTTTTAAAAAACTATTTAGTATTAAATTATTACAACATTGTGATCATGTACGAAAAATTGGGCTCCAGATTCCGATGAAATGTTAAATCTTATGGAAACATCAAATCTTCACTCTACAGAATCCGACTTTAATACATCACCTACTTCATGTAAAATTTTAGATGTTCCAACACACGATTATCGTTCTATGGACCTGCCAGAACAAAATGCACTTAAATACGTTTGCGGTTATTTAATAAAAAGATGTTTAGCAATACATTCGTGTGAAGCGTGTACAAATTACATAAATGAAACTACTCAAGTTTTAGATAACACTACTTTATATTGTTAATTTCGTGATTATGGAACTGAGAATGGAGAACTTTTTGGAGCTTTGAATATTCCAAGTAATCAATTTTGTTCATACATACATAAATTAGATTAAATATTTATTAAAAATTTTGAAAGTAATTGTTATAAAAAAAATATTGGTGCTTATTTACTTTCTTTAGTAAAAGATATTAACTTTCAAACTCCATGTTCCAACTTTCCCTCAGATTTTCTTGTTAAATTATTTTTCCGCATGCGCATTTATTACGCATTAATACAACATAATAAGGCACGTAAAGGGGTTGGTCAAAGCAATAGAAAAATGTAGAATATTTTACATCTTTAATTTTTGTTTCTTTCTTGCATGATACAGTTTTTATCATAAATAATTTGTAATTTGTACACGTGTAGCGATAACATAGATGTAAGATTATTTTTAATATCACAGTGGAAGTAAGATATATGGAAATAAAAAACGCTAATTGTAATATATATATATAGCGATAAGATAGAAATAAGAATATTTTTCATAAGATATATTATTATTTTTTTTTTATTCAGATTTGTCATATTATTGGTGGGACTGTGGGGAAACAAAATAAAAGCTGAATAGTCATTTTTGCCAAAGTGTAGATATATTAGCGATTTAGGTATATTGAGCGTCCATATTAATTTATGCTTTACATGTAACATACGTTAAGTTTATTATGCTGTAATGATTGTAAAACTTTAAAATTTTTATATTATTTAAACTAAATGTGTTACTTCGCAATAATAATTGAAATACGATCTTAGAAAATAAAAAACGTAAGTATATATATTATAAACTTTGTATTGTATTGAAATACACAAATTAATTTTTTTTCTTATTAGCAATTTTAAATAATATTTTGTAAATGTCACGTTGTATATTAGTTTGTGTTCCATACACACATCATAGACGCGCGCGTGCTACATACACATACACGTTTTATACGACAAATGTATTTTTAAATAATATAAATGTCAAAGATATAAACTTATTCTAGATAATAAAAAATAAAATATATACATATGTTTATGAACAAAAACGTGTACTTTTTATGTAAAATATATAAACTTTGCTGTTATACCTGAACTTACCATAAATTAATATTATTACATATCTTTCACATCTACATAATCAATTATAAAGCGCAAACATATAATACTTTTTTATGAGTTTGCTTTTATAGATACAACAAATATAATATAATGTATACACAATTAATATTTATACAATTAGGTAAGTTAATATTTTTTTAACACTAAATTATAAGTTAAACTTAAATAATTTATAAAAATAATTTAATTACGTTAATTTTAAAAATTTATATTAAATTAGAATGTTATAACATAATGTTTTAAAATTAGATTACTTTAAATAAAATAATTATAATATAAATCATACACATCAAATAAATTTAATATTTTAATTGTTTAAATATTTTAGTGTTTATAAAAAAAAATATTATTTTTTATGAGAATGTATCTTATTAATAATAATTTTTTTTACATAATTACATTTTTAACTACAACAAAAAGTTAATAAATTAGGTTTTATATGCTTTAAAAATAATTAAAAAATAACAAAGTTAAAAATGAATTTATTTGAAATTAATTAAATTGAGTTAAAAAAATTATTAACTTTTAACTTCATTATTTAACTTTTAACTTTTTAACTAGTTACTACCAACCATGATGCTTATTTATAATCCGAAAATTCGATTTCTTTGATGTAACAATGAATTAGAAAGACAACATAAAGACAGAAGGAAAGAGTAAGTGAGAGAGAGATTCAGATGGCGTTACCGTATAAACTGGCTCAACTTGCGCATGCGTACTGTGAATCTGGCTTCACCGACATCAAAAGTGCCGACAGAGAGTTGCGCTACTGTATACTGTGGTTCAAATAACGCTTTCATATACTCCTTTCTTCCATATATCTTCCTCTTCCTACCTTTTCTTTTCTCCATTTCCTGTATATCCCCTTCACTTCTCTTTTCTTTTTAGTGCAGTTTCTGTCCCACCAGTCCTTAAAACCAATCTTCCTCTTTTTAATTGTTAAATTATTTCTTTCCTTATCATAGCCTCTTGAACTATCTTCTTAAGTTTGTTCCATTTCTCTTCAATTGACAACTCCTTATAAACATCCTTCCAAATAGCCTCTTTAGTTTTCTCCTTATAACTTTCAATAGCCTTCTTATCCCAGTATATTTTCCATCTTGAATCTTCATTCCTATCTTCCTCCTCTTCTTCCTGCACTTCTTGATTCTTATCTAGCGCCCTAACTCTTTCGTCTAACATCGCGACTAACGGCATGTGATCCGAGTCTACTCTCGCATCCACTTTAAATTCCCTAATTCTATCATGTATTTCTTCGCACACAATCATATAATCTATTACGGAGCTACCTTGCACCTATAAATGTATATTCACCTTCCCAATCGCCTTTTGTTGCACCATTCAGCAAATACGATCCATTATTATGGATCCATTCTATTAAATTCCTACCTCCATTACTTATTAATGTATCTTTACTTTTCCTTTTCTACCCTCCCTTCTCTTCCTCCCCGCCACCTAATTCTCCTGTTCTAATGTTAAAAATCTTCTCCTATAATTACGGGATCTTTATCTAACTTTTCAATCCAACTATCTAGAGTCTCTTCCATCTTGTTCCAACCCTCCCTATTATATAGTGATATGATGTTTGTTATTCCACCTTCTTCAATTATTTCTGACAAAACTAACCCTTCCTCTTTTTTCTTAATCAACTCTGATCCTTCTTTCCTCCATCTCTTCCTTTTACCTAAAATAAAACCTCTCTTTGCCCTTCCTTTCTTATTGACCCTAGTAGCATTACAACATTTCCAAATATGTGAATCTGGTAACCTCCCTTTAATCGTTTTCCAACTTTCCAAATCAATCCATGTTTCACTCAAACTTACAAAATCAAAACTTGTAATATAGCCCCAAAAATCTCTATCCTTGTTATTTATTCCTGCCATATTTCAAAAAAGAAATTTCCTACCTCTATTCATCGTTTCTCCAACCTTCCCTATCCTCCTACTTTCATTTTTTCCTTTCCTTTTATTTTCCCTTACCTTTATCTTTACCACCTTCTGGCTCACTTCGTTAAATTTTCCTTTACGCTCCTCTCTTCACCTCCTGCCGCTTGGTTACCCCCACTGCTATCTCTATCATCAAAATTTCTCGACACCTCCGCCCACGATTTCCACACTCCATTTATTCTTACTCTTGCAAAGCCTACCTTAACATCTTCCCCTTTGCCTTTCTGTACCTTGACCTATCTTTAAATTTTTTCCTGTACCTTTCTTTCTTCCCAGGTTAAGTCATTTTCAATAAATATATTTCCACCCTTTAGCTTATACTTATTTCTCATCACTTCTATTTTGTCCTCCTCCTCCAGTTTAATTATGACAACTGCGGTGACTTGGGAAAGGGAATTAACGGAATACACACGCACACATATATATATCTATAGTCGTGTAGTGCTCGGGGGGGGGGGGGGGGTATTTGTCGCTCCCCGGATTCGCGATTGGCCTGTACCCGGATGGTTCGAAAGACCAGAGGGACCGTTCCCTCACGAATGCAAGCGAAATGAAATGCGAATAAAGCAGGATAAATCAAGCGAAGCGACTCACCGTATCGCAGCCCGGCGCCCTCCTGGGATGGTCTCTCGGCCGATCTCGTCTGTCCTCTCGGGTGGCGAATCCTCCTTGATAGCAAGCGGGAGGAGTGCAGGCAGACAAGGTAGCGGGTTAGCAAGCAAGCAAGCAGCAAGCAACACAAAACGGGCAAGCAAGCAAACGCCGTTCTAACGACTTCGTCGAGCACTCGACGGTGGCTGATCCTCGGTGTTATCTTGTCGGCGATTCTTACGGGAATCCGAGTGCTCCGGCACTCTCTCGGCTCGCGCTCCTGGAAGTACGGCGCGAGCAAGTACTATTGTCCCAATAATTGGGCCTGCCACCCGTGAGCGGGCAGCACGAGTCGGGTGAGTGTGGCGACGCCAGCCACGCCATTGGTTAGAAGCCTCCGACCAAGGTCGGTAAATGACGCGTCGGTAGCGACGCTACTCGTCATTTACCGACCTTGCCTCCGACCAGTCAGCAACCATCTACATGGTTGTGCGCTCAACGGGCCGGTGCCCGGTGCATTTGTGAACGCTTGAGATATCGTTCAGTTGTCTCTACGGTCTCTTCGAGTACGCATCACGTTGATCTGTACGCGGCATCTTGAAAGCATTGTAACACGAAATCCAAATATATTACGTAGTGTGGAATTCCGAAGTAATCATTCTTGCGAACCCCCACATGAGTCGCGCGAGTATTGACACCTGTCGCGGTCCGCCAACGTTTCGCGCGAGTCTCAAACCGACGGTAACTTTACGATTATGAGCTTACTGACTAATATACAACAAATATACGCGAATCAACCATATCAATATTATACATGTGCGACTAACTACTATATTACAATTATGTACACGTGAGTGCCAAACATCCCAGCACACACAATGCAACATGTAACGTACAGGTTAGTTGTAATTTCCTACTCAACAATATAAATGCAATATAATACACGTGTTTATTATTTTCTCGAAACCGATAGATAGACCGGCCCGAGCACGACTGCTCGTATTGTCCGCTGACGTACATAACATTCTTCGCTCGCCTATTGTGACGAAGGTGTGTGGCAGCACCTTACGAGCACGAGATACCACACTCTCCCTCGCTATGTTGACAGGCCGGCTCATATGTACACTTACCGCCACTTTATGTATACATTGCGTACAATATATATTGCTCCCTTAATGCTATCCTATAACTAGTACTATATATCTATTGTTATAACATACGTCTCACGCGTCTCTATTTTTCTTTTGTCGAATTCGCTCGGCTCGTCGTGGCTCAACGGCCGACGATTGGTTTTTGTTTTTTTCGACACTTTTGCTTTTATCTACCGCATCCGCCACCCTGCTAGTTCTCGCTGCAACCAACTGATTGGCATGTCTCTTCCAAATCAAACCGTCTTCCGTCTGAACGTCGTACATCGTACCTGGCGTTCGTTCCCGTATTATCACGGCCGGCGCCCAACGCTCCCCTCCGCCTCTATAGTCTTTGGCTATGACTGAATCTCCCACTCGAAATTCCATCCTACGCGCGCCCGTGTGATCTTTTATCTGACGTTCCTGGTGTCTTTGAACATGCTCCGCCGTCGACGGTGGGCGCAAGATCGAAAATCGAGTTTTCAATTCTCTGTTAGTCCTCATACTGGCTGGGAATCTTTGTGTCGTCGCGTGGGGCGTCGCTTAGAAATCAAACAAGAACTGTCGTACAGCTGACTGAAGTGACATGCCATCATCCATCATGCTTTTGACTTTTCGTTTGAACGTATCAACGAGGTTTTCTGCTGCGCCGTTCGTGACCGGACAGTGCAGCGCGATCGTGCTATGCCTAATGCCTCCTTCTCGTAGTAATCGCTGAAAATTTTCCCCCGTGAATGTGGCAAAATTGTCCGTTACAATATGCGCAGGATAACCATGCCTAGCAAACATTTCTTGGAATGCAGCAACTGTTGCATCCTCGCTCATACTTGGCATGATAAATATTTCCGGCCATTTAGAATAGCTATCGATTACTAATAATATCATTTTTTCGCCTATTGGCTCTAAAAAATCCGCATAGATACGATGCCATGGGGCAGGTGGCCACGGCCAAGGCGTAAGAGGAACTTTGGGAGGATTTTTACGCGTTTTTAAACAAGGCAAACATGCGCTTGTGATTTCTTCGATGTTTTTATCTATCTGGGGCCACCAAACATATGACCGAGCTAATGACTTCATACGCGCGACTCCGAAGTGGCTATGGTGAAGTTCTTTCAGCACTAGCGGTCTCAGCTGGCTAGGCATCACCACGCGGTGTCCCCACAATAAGCAATTACTTTCTACTGACAGCGCATCGCGTTTCTCCCAGAAGCTTTGTATCCCTTCCTCCTTCAGCCTGGCTTCTGGCCATCCGTCCATGTAATATCTTATCACCCGGCACAGTACAACGTCCTCACGTGTAGCTTTCTGTATTACACTCCAATCTAGCGAAGCAAAATCGGATTCTTTGATGTTATTCACGAACGTATGATCGATATCTTGCAGCATTTGAAACTTATTCTCTAACTTCTGCGGCTGTTCGATTGGTAGCCTACTGACAAGGGAACCTCGCGAAGTGGAAAATTCTGATTTTAATAAAACTTTCCACACATGTAGGGGGAGTAAAAAGATGAATTTAGATATTTTTTGTAGCGGCCCAAAAACGGTTTTAAGGGGTGAAACCACTCCTCATATGTAAAGCGGTTTTTTGCTTTTCTCGATATATTTCGAATAGTATTCGAGATGTAAAAAAATGTTTCAAATAAAAGTTTTATGGTAAAATCTCCTCTATTTAACAACATTAATATAATATTTTTTAAAAATAATTTTTTAAACAAAAATTTTTTTTGAAACATTTTTTGGCGTTGGCACGTTTTTTACACTGTCTATTTTCTTTCCTGAGGAATGGATTTCTTTCGAATTTATGCGAAACCCTAAATATTCGATTTCCTGTTGCGCAAATTTACATATATTTTTTAAACTTTCGCAATCCGGCATCGCTTAACCCCTTCGTTGCAGAGAGAATTCGACAAAAAGTGCCAAAAATGGCAGGAAAATTTTTTATCCTAAAAATTTGTACCCTGGGGTTTTTGAGGGCCCCTGATTACGAATCTGAACTTAAAATTCGAAAATTTAAAATGGCAAATTTTATCCCAATTAAGTAATTTTTAGCATTTTTATCCGCCATTTTGGATCCGCCATTTTAAATTTGCAAATTTTGAATTCAGATTCGTAATCAGCGACCCCAAAAACCCCCGTGTAAGACTTGGATGCCAAATCGAAGCAAGTTATAGGAAAAAAAGGTTGACGCACTTTTGCGTCAATGCCACACAGGGCACGGAAAAATTTGACGCACTTTTGCGTCAATGCCAACGAAGGGGTTAAGCGCCGCAAAACCTCTCGCACCCGATCTATGTGTGTCTCCCAATCCGGCGCTGCGATTAAAATATCATCTGTGAATACTATCACTCCCGGTATACCCAACAACAAAGATGCCATAACTCGTTCCGGTGGACACACCAAACGGCAAACGATTATATTGAAACAACCCCAAATGGGTGCTTATCACCACTAGTTTTTTTGCTCTCTCGGTTAACGGTAACTGCTAATACGCTTCCGATAAATCCAGTTTTGTGAATACTCTCCCCCCTCTTAACACATCTAATACTTGTTCGACTCGGGGCAATGGGTAATGATCGACTTTCAAAACTTTATTCAGCGTCACCTTGAAATCTCCACACAACCTAATGGCGCCGTTACTTTTAACTATTGGCACCACTGGCGTACCCCATTCTGAATATTCGATCGCATAAACGCTTAATTTCTTTCTCTACCGGTTCTCGCATTGCTAATGGTATACGCCTTGGCCGCATGAAATGCGGTTGTCCCCCCTCCATTAGTTTTAAGTCTAAACTGTCTTTGTTGAAAGTTCCTAAACCCGGTAAAAATACTTCAGGGAACTCCATACGAAATTTTGTAATTTCTGTTTCATTATCTATCACGTTATATATTTTTACTGCTTTTTCGTACTGACGAGAATTATCGTATTGGGGCGGCCACATTTTTAAAGCTGCTAACCAGCTTCTACCTAATAAAGGAATCCCCCCTCCAGGAATCACATATAGTATACGCTCCACTCGCATTCCGTTTGCTTCGATCGGTACCTTGATATATCCCATTGATTTGATAGGTTCACGATTGTAACGCTGATCGCTGCTGCCGTCGTCTTCGTATTCTTCTCCCTCCGAGCTCTGTGCGTCGGTAGAGTCCGCGTCAATGCGGTGTTGCGCTCCGTTTCTTTTCGTCTTCGACGGACACATTCGGAATATATGTCCCTTCGCCCCATACTCACTACAATATTTGTCTCGTAGCAAGCACTGGTCACGCACGTGGTTGTTTTTGCCACAACAAAAACAAGACCGCCCCGCAACCTTAGTCGACGTTCTCGAAGCGTTATTTCCTCGGCTCGATGTTCTATAATTCCAAGAGGTTTGTCTTCTCGTGCGATTATCTGGGTATCTTCTTAATTGATTGTTTTTGTTGCTGGCCCGCACTGCGTGTATCTCCGTTGCCGTGTTGTTCTCCGCCGCGCTCTTTGTTGCTGGTTTTACGGGATCCGTCTTATGTACACTAGCCATTTCTATTATTTCGGCCAGACGCTCCATCTCTGTTAACGTCGACTCCGATGATTTTAAGAGCTCATATCTGACTAGATCATTTGTGGCTTCTGCTATAAGTTGGACCTTGATTTGTTTGTCAAACTCAGTGTTGGCAAATTTACATTCTTTAGCCAGTAATCTCAGGGCCAGAACGAAATCTTTGATTTTTTTCGTCTGGTTTCTGCTTTCGTTCGCGGAAAGCGTAGCATTGTAAATGTTCGTTTCGCTTTGATGCGAACAGTTGTACCAATTTTTCTTTTAAAACTTTGTACGACAACGTGATGGGCTTTTCCAGCTCGCAAACGATCTGCAGATCCTTAAATACGTCCGGTGCAAGCTGCGTGATTAACAATGCCGTTTTTTTCTCTTCCGGGATATCATTGAGCAAGATAAATGCTTCCAACTGGTCCTCGAACGTCTCCCAGCATGACCCCCGTTTAAAGGTGTTGACATTTCCTAGAATTGACGCCATTGTGCATCGCTCTTGGATTGTACTTTTCACGTTCGTCGATTTGATAACTGCGTTCTCCTCCCTTTCGGTTACTTCCTTAGTTTGTTTGTCCTTGAAATTCTTGACAAAGGCGTTCAACACTTGCCGAATTATATCGAGGCTGTCTTCTTTCGTTGCTTCTACGCCGTATTCCTTGCAGATATCGATCAACTCGATTTTATTCACTTGATAGAGGTTCGTCCTTGGGCGATTGCATCGGCTATGAGTTCCCAATCAAGTTCACCATTTTTTTTGTGCATTATTAATTTATAGCACTGGGATCTTAGTTAATTTGCAGATCCCAACACGACTGCTCGTATTGTCCGCTGACGTACATAACATTCTTCGCTCGCCTATCGTGACGCAGGTGTGTGGCAGCACCTTACGGGCACGAGATACCACAACAACAGTGCCGCTTTTCCTCACATTAATGACGCTGCATCTTATACCTAATTTTTCTGATAAAAATTTTTGCGCCTACGTATTCCAGTCCCTTTCCTGTTCCAAACGTATCCCTTTGATTACCATATTATTCCTTCTATCTTCATTTTCTTTATCTTTCATCCATCTCTTAAGCTTACCTACCTTCCTGACGCTTAACCTATCCTCGCTTACAGTAGATCCTGCATAGCTACTTCCCCATCTGCTCCTATTTATGGAAAATCTACTTTTGCTAGCACTTCTTCGACCTTCGCTTTCACTTCCGATCTCCGTATCGTTTTCCTTATCTTCACCTTTCTCGCAGCGCTCCAGCCAACTTATCCATCTATTTTCCAAATCAATCAATTTTCTTTCAATTTTCCTTAATCTCTCATCGTCTTGTTCCTCCTTACCTTTCTTTTCTTCAACGTATTGCGCAAAACTTTCTTTTACCTAATCTATTTTACCTACTTCCTTGAAAATCTGTTCCTTCATTTCCTTTATTTCATCTCTAATTGTATTTATACTGTGTTTTACTTTCTTCTCATCCCTAAATGTCACTGTTTTACCTATCTCTAATTTACGCTGTTTATCATCCGCTATCAGTCTTACTTCTACCTACTTTGCCGCTGTTACCGACAATGCCCGCGCTTCCCGCGTTCGGCGAGCTACGCGACGCCATAACCTAATGTCTACCGCTCGCTATTCCGGGTTGTAATTCGCACAAAAACGGCTACTTCTAGGCCTGCCTCCACCTACACCTATACAGAGCCTTCCAAACAAGTTGCCTCCTACTCTGCGCTATCGCTCACTATTCTCTACCTACTCAAAACTCGCTTAGTCTTACCACACAATCTTACCGCACATCCATTCACTAACACGCCCTCTAACCAAGTCCAACTGTTAATTCATTATTCCGTACTTTTTTAAATTTCTTTTAGAAAAACCATCCTTTAAACCCTAAACGACTAAACATTATTTTCACGTTAAACTCACAACCTAAACTCAAAAATATTTGAACCTAATCCGCTTCAGCAGTAGGCCAAGAAACGGACATTATTCACCTATACACACACACACATACCTTCATACAACAACGCGCAACAACTAATATTAATAATATTCCATATATTTCTAAATTCTTCTCAAATCTTCTTTAAACCCTGGAAGAACAAATATCTCGCTTTATCTCTAAAATAACATTCCTGGCATCTTAAAACTTATAAAATTTGAATTCTAAATTAATCCATTCTCTCTATAAACCTTATACTCCAGAACCTATCATATACCTTAAACTCATATCTTCCATAACTTCTGTGTGCGAAACTCAAAGCCTAATCTTAAAACTACAAAATATAATTTTCTCTCTTTTTCTTTATTCCTACCTCTACCTTAATATTACAACTATTTTCCTGTTTTTCAACCACATATTGATGTATTAATAATTCTTTATGTATTGGGATGACCTTTCAGGAAGGAAGATTAAGATAAACTCGTGTTATCGTGATACGTTTCCGGGCAGAGTGTTCCGTGCCGTGTGTCGTGCCGCTTTGTTCTGGCGCGCTCTCTCCCTCGTCCGTGCCTCCCGCGCTCCGTCGATAATGCAGTCACACATTCACGCAACACCCTTTCTATTTTATTAAAAGGAATTAAAATGAATACAGAATAATGCGCATAATACAGCAATCTCTAATATAGAAAGAAATCACGAAAACGCGAGTTAGGTCTCTTGTCACGCTCCGATTTTCGTGGGAATCTATTCCCTTCGCTTTGCTCAGGTTCTATGCTCATTGGTTCGCTTTCTGACTGACTACTTGTTCCCTGTACGCTGTTGTCAGTTCTTACCGGTTCCGGATTACCATTTACAACCTGCTCGTCTATATTTTCATCCACGACATGCTCACTTTCTCTCTCTATCTCTATCGGGGCATGGTATTTATTTGTTTTCGTGTTTTGTTTGTAACGCGCTAATACTAGATGCCATCGGTTTCTTCTAAGAGTACTACCTCTTTCCGTTCTAATAATATACGCGTTTGGATTACTATCTGCCCTTACGATTTTAGCATACGCTCGAATGTCCGTTACCTATACCCTATCATTTACATTAAGTTTCGATAATTTTTTTGACCGGTGTCTTCTATTGTAATTACGCTCTTATTTTTCTTTTTTGACTTTTTCTTTTTGTTTAGATAGTTGTAAGATGGAGCGAGATGGAGGAGGTTAGCAGCAGCGCTCGGGTAGCGACAAAGGCCAGGGGAGCGCGGCGAGGAAAGTTAGGCCGATCGTGTTTTGTTAATTCCGGTCCGTGCTTGCGTCGAAGAAAGCGCGCGAGGCAGATCGTCGCAATATTCGGTAGCGAAAGCATCGTTTCGGGAATCGCTGAATTCCTCGACCCGCATAATCTTGTATTCCCGGTATATAAGGGATATATTTCGGAACAGTTGTACTCGAACGTTACACCGTGCGTGCGTGCGTTATATACAGAAGTTAAGAAAGGACGAATTACATTCCCGAGGAGATAAATCCAAGGAAGCAGCAAGACGTATTCACAGCGAAGGACGAGACGACGTTTTCCCTTGCGAGGATAGCGAGGCCACATCCCGGATTGTCTGCCCGGCGAATTAGCTGCTTGCATCAATGCTAAGTACATCTGCTTCTTTCCGATCGCATATTCGGATAAGCGAGTCTTAAGCCTCGTTCATGCCTTTCCGACGAGCTTCGGATAAGTCGGTCCTACGACTGCTATACGAATTACTTTTAATAGTGCGAATTATATTATTCGGTCGTGAAAAAGTCCACGCGGTGTTCCCGTGTTAATGGCGTGCATTTACGTTATAGCTCTCGATGTATTCGTGTGAACGGCACGTGTTGAATTTCATTTCATATATCTTTTG
The DNA here is from genome assembly GCF_003070985.1 of Temnothorax curvispinosus. Lineage (NCBI taxonomy): Eukaryota > Metazoa > Arthropoda > Insecta > Hymenoptera > Formicidae > Temnothorax > Temnothorax curvispinosus. The sequence goes on from NW_020227319.1 coordinate 24,413, forward strand.
CGTTCATCACATATCTTCAGTTATAATCTTTGTCCTTCTGACTTTCGACGTACCGAAAACAGATATGTGAAGTAACCAGATATTCAGATTCGTTGCGTTTACTTTGTCAAGTGATACTTGTTCTTTTAGAGTTATTTACGAGAACATTCACGATTTTGCGTTGATAAGAAGTTCTGAAATCCTTCGATTCTCGTTGCGTTTTCTACTTTACGATTACTAATCAATAGCGTTCATTATTCGGCTACCTCATATTTTAGATTTACGTGTGTGATATATATTACTCAGATATTTCGTGATACTATATATATGTTTGCTTTCAATATCAAGCGATCACACTCGCTTAAAATGTATTGTGCCCATTGCGACTGAACCTGCGGTTCGTTTATTATTCTTTTTATCAAATAACATTAATTTAAGGATATTTACGCAATTTGTCTACAATTCTATTCGGCTGACGTTTCATCCTGCTGCTCTACGTAATTTGCAAAGAAATCTTCAGTGTAAAATAAATATTTTTAGTTTGAAGCTATTTACGTTTTCATTGTAATTAATACACATTTTCGAAACATTCTTAAAACCGGGATTCGGATTCTTTACGTGAACTAGCATCGGTTGGCTGAAAAGTCATACCATTTTAAACACTTTTCCTATTACCTTGTTGTGATCTTTAAAAGACTCTAATTTATTTAGTAACATTGGTAGACGGGAACGAATTTTCCTAGAAAACATAATCTCTGCAGGAGTAAACCCGTTTTCCAAAGGCGTAGTTCTATAAGCTAATAGTCCTAGGTTTACGTCGTCCTTACATTTTTTTATAATGCCTTTCGCTATTTTTACAGCGACTTCTGCAGCACCGTTATTCTGTGAGTATTTAGGAAAGCTAGTTACATGTTTAAAGTCAAATTTCCTCGCAAAATTACGGAACTTTGACGCAAACTGTGTGCCACAATCACTTCTGACAATTTCAGGGATACCGTATCTTGCGAAAGCTTCTTTACATTTTTTTATGATCTTTTTTTCCGTTAAATTCTTTAATTGAAAAATCTCAAAATATCTGGAATAATAGTTTATTATGATTAGGTACCATACTTCTAGTTTGAACAAATCCATTCCTACTTTTTGCCATGGACGATCAGGAAATGCTTCTTTTACAAAAGGTTCCTTGATGTTAGATCTTTGCTCAATACAGTTAGGACAATTTTCAACTAAGTCTTTTAATTGTGAGCTTATGCCAAGCCACCAAATCGACTGTCTAGCTCTATCTCTACATTTATTTATGCCCAAGTGTCCTTCATGTATTTTTGCCAACAGTTCTCGTTGTAAAGAAAGGGGAATAATTAATCTAGTATCTAGCATGAGAAACCCGTTTGAAAATGAAATATTATCTTTCAATTGGAAATAGGCTGACAGTCCACTTGGTAATTTATCCTTTGTTGGCCATTTATTCAAGCAAAATTTTTTTAACTTTGCGCAAACGTAATCTTTTTCCTGCTCGTCCTTTATTTTTTGTAGAACACTTTTTGTCGCGGGCAAGTGACTTGTAACGAAATGTACATAATGATCGATTTCTTCCGCAAAATCTTTTTCCGCGCTATTTGCACATCCTATGGGATTCCTAGACAAACAGTCTGCTAGAACTAATTGCTTTCCCGGCACAAAGATCACTTTATAATTATACCGCATTAGACGCATTCTAATTCTTTGAAGTCTAGGAGTTAATTCATCTAAGGGTTTGGATTGTAAAATTTGAATGAGCGGCTTATGATCAGTTTCGAGTTACATTAATTCCTGTAATAAAATCTTTAAAATGCTCTGCGGCATACACTAGGGCTAGAGCTTCTTTTTCGATTTGACTGTATTTTTTTCGGAGTTACTTAGTGTTTTTGATGCGTAAGCTACTATATCTCGCTCTTTATTCCCGTTTTCTTGTAGTAATGCGCTTCCCAGTCCATAGCTAGAAGCGTCAGCTTGAATTATAATATTTTTTTGGTAATCATAGTGTACGAGAGTTGGCGCTTTTGTCAGTAAAACTTTTACTTGGTCAAAAGCCCTCTGTTGATGGTCTTCCCATTTGAATGGGACATCGTTTTTTAATCAAGAATTTAATGGCTCTAGGATGTGAGATTTGTTAGGCAGATATTTGCTCACATAGTTTAATGACCCTAAGAGTTGCATTAATGATTCTTTATTTTCCGGAGTTGGGAAATTTATGATGGCGGAAATACGAGAGGGCAGAACGTCGATTCCTTTTTCTGATACTAGATGTCCGAGAAATTTTATCTGTTTGACACCAAAAACACACTTTTTTTGTTTAAAGTGAAACCTGCATTATTCAATCTTTTTAGGACTTCTGCAAGAATTCTATTATGTTCGGCAATGCTGTTTGCAAAGATCAAAATTGTCATCTACATAGACAATTACATTTGCTAAGTCGTGGAATAAATCAGAAAACGTTTGTGAAAAATAGTCCGGAGCACAATTGATACCAAATGGTAATCTTGTAAACATATACCGGCCGAACGGTGTTATAAAAGTTGTTAGCGGTTGACTCTTTTTATTTAATTTTATCTGGTAAAATCCGGACTGTGCATCTAATTTTGAAAATATTTTAGCACCTTTTAGACTGGAAAGCGTCACTTCTACTTTGGATATCGGAAAGTTTGCTCGTTTTACGCTGTAATTGAGTTTCGTATAGTCGCAACATAAACGAATATCATCGCAGTCTTTTTTCGAAACTACAACTATTAGGCTGCACCATTCGGTCGGAACATCTACTTTTTTAATTATTTTTAACCTTACAAGTTTATCCAATTTTTTTTTTAGTTTCGGGAGCAACGGAATAGGTACAGTTCTGGGAGTTGTTTGGAAAAATGGCTTTGTGTCCTCTTTAATCTCGATATTAAGTTTTTTCTTGAATTGACCAATTCCTTTAAAAACTTCGGAGAATTCGGAAATTACACTATTTAAACTATTTTTTTTTATAATAATAACCTCGCGAATTAAATCCAATTTTTTAATTTCCGGTTTGCCCAATAAGTTTTGCTTTAATCCGCGAATCACATAAGCTTTTGCTTGAATTTCTTTTCTTTTCCCAATCAATTTTACATAAAAGAATCCCATTACCGGTAGTTTTTTTCCGTCAGGTCCTGAAATAATCTTATGAGTTTTACATATTTTACTTCTAATTTCGTACGGAATACACTCATCGGAAATGCACGTAATGTCCGCCCCTGTATCTACTATAAAATGCAACTCTAGTCGATAGACTAATGTAGGTAAGGGAAGTCGGCAAATTGGATCCGTAACTTCGGAATAAGGATTGGCTCTAAGGAGCGGGGCGTGTCGGGCTTGGTCGGGAAGCGGGTTTGGCTGACGTGCCGGGCCTGAGCGAGGTGAACCGATCGGCGTTCTCGCGCCGGTCCCGGGGATCCGAGCTCGGTCCCGTGCCTTGGCCTCCCGCGGATCTTCCTTGCTGCGAGGCTTCCGTGGCGGCGCGAGCCGTCGTGGTCGTCCTCTTCGGCCGCCATTCAACGCTCAGCTCAGAACTGGCACGGACTAGGGGAATCCGACTGTCTAATTAAAACAAAGCATTGCGATGGCCCTCGCGGGTGTTGACGCAATGTGATTTTTGCCCAGTGCTCTGAATGTCAACGTGAAGAAATTCAAGCAAGCGCGGGTAAACGGTGCACCCTGTGCCCTTTACCCATAAAACTGCTGGGCTGCTGCCCAATCCCAGGTCCTATCAGCTGGGTAACGGATGCAGCCCGTAGTACTGAACAGGGTAGCGTTTCGCGAGGCAAGCGCGGCGTGCTCGTGCGTGGGAGGTGCCCAATACAAGCGGGGTATATGGCGCACCACGTGCCGTATATTCCTAAGGCGCGTCGACTGCTGCCGAATCCCGGGCAACCGATGAGCGACGCGTTAATAGCACGGGGCGACTTGTGCGATTACGTGGTAGCTGGGGGCATGGCACCAGCGACGGCGACTCGTCAAACGTGAGTTAAGATCGCTCGACACGAGTACTACGGGGGTAGGGAGCCCCGCCGGGAGGCTACCGGTGCCCTACCAGATGGTGTCGGACTCGTAGGGACAGAGGATTCGCATAGCCGAGTGAGCGGCATGGAGGGCCTAGTGTGGGTCACGCTATGAAGCTCATGTTGCGCATTACCTATAATGGGGGGGCTATGGCACCCCAACCCTGTCAGTTAGGCTGATCTAATCCGAGTGGATCACGCCCGCTGCAGGAACCCTGCTACCTGGGGAACACCACAGGTACAATAGTGAGTCATGAGTGCGTTACGGGAAACCGTACCCCTACGTTTGAAAGGTCGGCTTGTCCGGGAGTACGTAATCGTCAGGTATGGGCTCTGTAAGGGGGAAATCCCCGGTGTCGGCTTTGATTCTAGCGTGAAGGGAAGTACTGCTGACGTTGATCGCACTCCGACCACGGGGAGGATTCTGGGGGCTAACCGCCCCCCTAGACCCCCCGGTGCGGTCGTAACTATGACTCTTATTATAGTAGCCAAATGCTCGTCATCTAATTAGTGACGCGCATGAATGGATTAACGAGATTTCCACTGTCCCTATCTACTATCTAGCGAAACCACTGCCAAGGGAACGGGTTTGGAAAAATTAGCGAGGAAAGAAGACCCTGTTGAGCTTGACTCTAGTCTGGCACAAATTCGAAAATTCAAAAATTCAGAAACGTATGCCCTAAATTTAATCCCTTTTCGCGCGTCGAATCGCTTGCCGCACCGATAAACGCGTACCCGACGTCTGCTTCTTCTTCGTCACTGCTAATCTCCTGCTCTATATGCCGTATTCCTTTTGATCTGCATACACGCTCCGAGTGCCCTTCCTTCTTGCATCTGTGGCACACCGACTTCAGGGCAGGGCATCTTCTACCTTGCGTATGGTCCGGGTTTCCGCACCTGCCGCATACTTGCTCTTCTCGACGATTCTTATTCTCACTGCGTTTTTGCTTGTGAGGATTTTTCTCTTTCTGGACCACTCTGTTCACCTCAGTTTCTTCCTCGGTTTCTTGCCTCATTTTCCTCCCTTCTTTAGCTTGTATTTCTACTTGACGAGCTATCTCGAAAGCTTTTTCCAGCGTCAAGTCATTTATCAATTGTATTCTTCCAGACGCACGAGTATCGCGGATTCCTATTATGATACGATCACGGATTAGTTCCTCTTTTATGGCACCGTACTCACCTGATTCCGCCAGTGAATACAGAGTTGTGACGAAAGAATCAACACTTTCTCCTGGCTCTTGTACTCGCGAGTTGAACTTGAAGCGTTCAAAAATAACATTTTTCTTTGGTAAGAAATATGAATCCAACTTCTGCTTGACCTCGGCGAACGTAGTTGAAGCCGTAATAACTGGCATGACTTGGATCAAGATCTCTTCGGACTTCTCCCCCATAGTATAGCACAGCAGATTGATTTTATCTTTATCTGGTTTTTCGGATAACCCAGTCACAGAAATATATCTCTCGAAACGTTTAACCCATCTTGGCCAAAGTTCTGGTTTATTGAAATCGAATTCTTCTGGGGTCTGAATGTTCGATGTCGACGCCATTTTGAGGTTATCTTGCACGTTTTTTCTTGTACTGCTTGCCCTTTTTATGCGCACACACAATTTTCAATACTTTATGACGTAGGGGCGCACTTCTGACACCATGTATCGGGATGATCTTTCAGGAAGGAAGATTAAGATAAACTCGTGTTATCGTGATACGTTTCCGGGCAGAGTGTTCCGTGCCGTGTGTCGTGCCGCTTTGTTTTGGCGCGCTCTCTCCCTCGTCCGTGCCTCCCGCGCTTCGTCGATAATGCAGTCACACGTTTACGCAACATTTTACCTTTACCTTAAAATATATATATTAACGCAACTCTCTCATCTTACAATACTCAATTTAACTGTAAAACCCTTACACTCAAATATTTACATACACCTACATATAATAAACTCGACTAATAACAAATCTCCTGCTTTCTAACTAATACTTTCCTATGTCCCCAGCCCTACCGAACTCATCACACCTCCCTGTATGCCTTTCCCTCCTCTTCTTTTCTTTTCTCTTCTAATATATTATCTTCCTAATTTATCCTGATTTTTTGAATTTATTCCTAATTTAACTAAAAAAAAACTTCTGTACGTGCCCTTGAATCGCTCCATTCCTCTTCTTTATTTGCCAAATTCCTTGGCACTGCTCCTTTCCATTTCTACTAAATTGTCTCCCAGTTCTTCTTCTCTCGTTCCTTTCGAAGCAACATTTATTTCCTCTGCGCACGCGCGTTCCTGGTTATCTTCCCGTACCTTCTATCTACCGTTAACTAAAATATACCTGGATTCGCACATCCGTGCCATCTAAAAATTCTAATATTTCCAGAAAACTGCTGCGTCCTTTTTTAAACTGTAACGTTTATACCTCTTATTTTTTCTCCTTCCACATTTCCTTTTTCTTCTTCCTCTCCTCTTCTCACCAAGCCTTGTGTCCTTGTTTACTCCTTTTCCTATTTCCATCTTCTTTTACCTTTCCTTTCCTTCAACGCAGATAAGTTTCGCCAATCCTTGTTTCAGGATTACGCCAATCGCTTTCCTTCACCTTTCTTCTTTTCATCTTCTTTCTTCTTCATCATTGGCTTAACGCTTTCTCAGTTACTTATCTTCTTTTACTTCCCTTTCCTAGAACATCTTTGAACCTGCCAATCCTTGTGTCCTAGCTTTATTTCACCTTTTTTTTTTCATTAATTAACCCGGAACTTTAGAGCTTTTACAACTACTTTTTTCTTCTTTTTTCTTCGATAATCCTCTTCACATTTGTTCAAAAACTAGTATTTTTCTGCATTGAGGGTAATGACGGGCAAAGCTGCTTAGGGTAAAACAGAGCCATGAGCAGAGAGCTATCCATAGTTTAATCTATTTGTTATCGACCTCCCGTAAGCGCGCTATCTATCGAGCAGCGTTTCTGCTGTTGTCGCGCTGCGAGACATCCGTCCAATTTAACGCATGAGTTGTGTTTTCTTTCTATATTCGTGCGCAAACAACGACGATCTCGCCGTCACTTCTTTTCGGACGCTCAACGAGTGAGCATATATCAGTTTGCTTTGATATTGCGTAGATACGCTACTTCTATATTTGTAAAATCTTTATTATCCCGGCTTCTGAGGAAGCAGAGTTGTTATATACAGCTACATTGCTGATTCGAGAAGACGAAACTTTGTCTCTCGACTTTCTGATTGCTGAAGGAGAAAACGAGGGAATTCCGATAGTAAAGACGAGGGCGGCCATTAATCCCGAGATATATTTTTGGAAGGACGAGGATCTCTTACGTCGACTTTATACTTGATAAGTACACTCTGATGAGAGAATTCCAGTTATCCTATTCTGGAACAAGCCTAATTTTGGCTAATTGCAAGGTAACCTTATCATTTTATTTGGTAAAACCGTTCTTAGGTTAACAATAAATTCGGGCTATTAAGCCTAATCATAGGATATTGGTTACAGAGAATATCGTGAGATTATCACGATTCCATTTTGTGGCGCGCATAAAGTACTATAATTGTGGCGCGCATAAATTAATACAATCGAAAGGCCTTTTCTCGAGAGCTCAGTTCCTTCGTGAACTTTCCAGAAGACGAATAGTATAAGGCTATTCGTGCTTCTATCAGTATAACACATAGCATGTTCGGCGCGTGACAACGTAATATCTGAGGCGTGAAACGCGTGATTTGAGCGTGATATACCGTGCTAAACTAGTACGACATTGCGTATCCTAAACATAATACATAGCGAGTACTAAGCGGGACTAAAGTCAATGTAGATATTATTATCGGTGATACGAATAGTAAATACTGTCGAAATTCTCTGTTCGAGACACTACATTCCTTTATTTTTATTAACCGTAATTATTATTATTCTATTTCTTGCGTGTTTCTGTATATATTTGATAATAATTTGCGATATTAGTTTATATTCAACCTATATAAGTTTATCCAGGTCAATAATGATTGAAGTACAATACACTATTATAACATAATCTTTCATTTCAGAAATTATATTCTTATTCGACGTTCTCTGCTGAAACATTACTTGAACTTAGTAGTTTGATTGATAAAAGAAAGATTAAATATCTGATAAAGAATAACAAGAAAACTTCAATCATCAATGACAACAATTCAATATAATCCTTTACTGCATTATTCTTGTATGATTTACGTTTCTTGCATATGTTTATGACTTTTTATTATATTGTGCATTAATTTGATTTCGTTTAAAATACCCTGACATTGTCTAATTGAGATTAACATTAATTGCTGCATTTTTGCGCAACCGAATGTAATATATTGAATCCACTCTACTTAAAATTATAATTGAATTATTTCATAAACAATAAAGGCATCGTTCTTTCCTTCCCTTCGAATAAAAGGTTCGATACTCAGTTCCTATACAACATTCAATCCTCCCTTGTTTCGTATAACCTCTTCTATAACAGCGCTTCTTTCATCTGCCTCTTGTCCTCTTCTCTGTTTTCTTCCCTTTTCCTTTTCTTCCTCTTCTTATTCTTGATCCTATATTTCCCAATCTAAAATTTACCTGTGTTCTGAGTTCACGAAGGCTCCTTAGCTAATCACTTGTCATACAATCTTTTTTTTACAATCATCGATCGAAACCTTCCCTACTTTACCTACATTACTTTTACCGCCTTTACCGCCTAACTGACTCGTCACCATAACCTCATCCTACCACGTTCTCTAAACACTTTTATACTACTTTTCTGTACTTGCATCCTGTAAGGTAGATAGCACTTAGTGCATCAACTCTATAATAGAGGACGC
>NW_020227319.1:53253-53637 GCF_003070985.1 Temnothorax curvispinosus
CTTTCTCTCTCTCTTTCTCTCTCTCTCTCTCTCTCTCTCTCTCTCTCTCTCTCTCTCTCTCTCTCTGTCTCAAATGCTATAAATTGAAAAATATTACTTTTTTATCGACTAAAGTTTAATTCTGTCGTATACAATTTGAGATTCACTTAATTATTTCCTAAAAAATTGGAAAAATTTCGTAACCGATTTCCAAAAAGATACCGGTTCCCAAAAAGATCGGTAACGGAAAACTACAGTTTATAGCACTTTCCGGGAAATTCTACCCCTGTTTTATATACAATTCTTTATAATTCGATCAATTATTTCCCGAAAATTTCGAAACTTCTGATACCGATTCCCAAAAAAATCGGTAACGAAAAATTATGTACTTTATAGCACTCTCCG
>NW_020227320.1:0-1276 GCF_003070985.1 Temnothorax curvispinosus
CTTAATTCCTTTTCAAACCATAAAACTATATTTAGAGTGGTACCAACTATATTTAATATTGCACAAACATACTCTAAATCTATGATAAATACGCAATAAATTTATAATATATATTGCAACGTTAAAAATACGATTGTAAATATAAATATGCATTTTTTTAATTGTTATAATGTTCGGGATTTTTAGCGTCCCGTATATAATAATCTTTTCTGCTCATAATCACTAATTAATTTTAAACATTTTTTATCAGACCATTCCATTTTGTCTATCAGTAGTCGTGTAGACTGCACATACGTGGATAGAATCAAATACAGCGACTGGGCAATTACTCACGTTTTCTTTCATCGTTTATTTTTTGTTTTTTGTCATTATTTGTCTAGTTCGAAGCTTAAGGGGATCCTAAAGCCGTCTGTAATACCGGCTTTTTTTCTTAGCACTAATCTTTTAATTGACTTTATAGAAATGCAAAATTCTTGTCTAGAATTAAATAAGTACGCATCAAAATCTAGGTCATGGTGGTCAAATTTATATCGAAAACGAAAAAAAATTAATATTTTTGTTAATTTTTGGTATACGTGACGACAATATTTGCTTTGTACAAAAATTCCACGATAAATATCCACAAAATTAGACCGGCATGACCTAGGGACAACATTTAAGAACAATATCGTGCAATTAGATCTAAGATTGAAAACTTAGAAAAAAAGATTACTTTATATAACTTTTATATGTGCAAAAGCACATTCAGGTTGACAGGATAAGCAATATTGCGTGTGGCAAGAGATGGCGCAGTAATCGAACAAAGACAGATGCCTCTCGTTAGACAAGGACAGATATAGATATATGACAAGAAAACAGAATTAGAAATGTTGACATTACCGACGTCGAGGAAGTTCAGCCTTCACTTTAGGATCCCCTTAACTACCAGTCTACCACCCGACAAAGCGTATAATCTGATCATAAAAAGCATCTTTTGATGTTTCGTCGAAATACCGACTTTTGGTGGGACACTGCGAGCCAAACCGCGTATCATCAAAATCCTTGCAGATTCGTGGGATGAGTACGCGATGGTTCGCACTGATGTTCGATTCGAGGTTCGCGAGCCTCGCGCGAGTCCGTCGGCTCGACAATGTGGACGCATGATCGGCTCGCAACGAAGTTCGGCTCGCGGTTCGGCTCGATAATGTGGACGCATGATCGGTTCGTGGCGAAGTTCGGCTCGCGGTTTTGCTCGATAATGTGGACCCTCCTTTATAGTAAAACTTTATGAAGATCT
>NW_020227321.1:0-9745 GCF_003070985.1 Temnothorax curvispinosus
CGTGTCAAAAATGGGAAAGTGACACACCAGCCGCCATTTTTGTCCGACGTGGACGTTTCTTAAAAAAAAATTTTCCACATTTGGACTTTGCATCGCAATATCTTCGCTCGTAGGGCACGTAACGGAAAAAAAAGACTCTTATTTATAAATCAAACCCCAAGCTATCGATCGAACCTACTTAGAAATTGATCCGTTCACTCGTTATTGAGATCTCAAAATCTCGGATACTCGCAACTCATGCGTTCGCGTAAAAGAGTCACGGTGCGTCTCGCTTCGCGCGTACTTGGCGCGAGACACTACCGTGTCTCTTGATATATATATATATATATATACATATATATATATATATATAAAACCTCTTATTTTTTACAAATATACATATGTGTATTTATATTCGTATTATATAGAGAATCGCTATAACATTAAATGTAATAATAATTATAATATAGAACTATTGTCTTCTATTTTTGAAATTTATTAAATATGTATTTATTGATTAAATACGTATTTATTATATTTAATGTTATTCTTGTGAATTCTCTATGTTAGGTAGATATAAATACACATATATATCGTATATATACATATATATAATATTAACATATTTTTTAAATCATGTTTATCTGCAATAATTAAATTATTTATATTAAATGAATTATTTTTAAAATGAAAAATTTACCTGACTATGTGATTATTCCTTATCCACTAATTATTAATTTTTAAATAAGTAATAATTCATGTATTAAAAACACATGAAGAATATAAAACGATGCGAAACTAGTAACTACTGGAACAGATTCGAGTCTGGACTAGTTATTTATTGGTTTGGATTTTTTGACTGCTTGAACAGATCGACTGAGAAAAAGTTTATTATAATGAACCATTTTCCCGAAAATATTACATACATGGATCCAACTTGTATCAAATCTATGAATAATACGTGATTATAATCGATATAATTGTATATATTTATTTTTGTACAGTTATCTTTAAGAAATGACAAGAGATGATACATTTAATATTTGTAAATAGATTTCTGTTAGAGGATCTGATCATGGATTAATATTTTAATACTGTTTCTGATTGTTATCGGAATGAATTAAAGTATGGTTTTGTATTTTCATATTGTAATTATTATATTCAAGTTATTATATTCAAGTATTATATCAAGTATTATTATATTCAAGTATTTTCATATTGTAATTATTATATTCATTAAACTATTCATGTATTTTTATTTTTCCTCCAAATGTTTGCGAAAACTTAACTATTTAGTAGAGCTATTGTACATAATCGAGTAAATGAATTAAATATTATCACATAACTGAATGAATTAAAATCACAGTCCTTAAAAATACAATGTAGCTACAATATATATACAGGGTGTCCGAAAAATCGCCTACTCCACTTCGGGAGGTGATTCGGGACCCAAAAACAAGCAAAAAAGTTCATACAAACATAGGTCCGGAAATGAGCCGTTTCCGAGTTATAGCCACTTTTATGTTCAAAAATCATTCTTTTTGCAATTGGCGCAATTTAAAGATTTCACATTTTTTTTTGAAATACGTATCACTTAGGTTGAATTAGGTAACGCAATTTTGTGATTTATTTTGTTAGGGAGAAATAAAGCTACTACCATTTAAGATTTTTAGATTTACAACATACATTGCGCGTGTACTTGGCGCCTTTTTTTACCTTTTTTTGAAAAAAGTAATTTTGTATTGTAAATATAATTTAAAGAATAATTTAAATGTAACGATGCAAAATCCTTATAATACAACATAACATATAAAATTACAAACATTATAATTAATTTTTAAAATTTTTATAAAAAAGCAGAAAAGTATTATATTGGATTTCGATTCATTACATTGAACTTATCACACCTCTTTTTTGAATACGTTCGTCACACGAGGTCAATTTGACTCCAGCCAATTTTTAAGCAGCTGCTGTTACAAAACTAACAGTTTAAGTGGATCGTAAAAAATTTCAAAATTGAGTTTAAACATTGTAGAATGTTTTTGTTATAAAAAATAACTTTTTGAGCATTATGTTACCAAAATGTAAATTTTTGAAAAAAAAACAACTTATTTTTCTGTTTTTTTTGTTCAAAATTTTGCATAATACTCTTAAGATGTTATTTTAATAAAAAAAATAGTCTTGAATCACTTTGACTCCGTGTGACAACTGAGAATTAATATTTTCATTACTCATTATTACATGTAATCAAAGATGTGCATTATTTCAAATGCATATCTAATATTTTCGTAATTTTTAATAAGAAAGAAAAATTTTCAAACAGCCACACAGTGGGCCAAAATAACAATCTAGGTGGACAAAAGTCATTTTCTAAAGATTAATATTTTTTTTAAATAAATGATTAATTTTTAAGAAAGATATGTGATAGTTTATTTTCTACAATATATTTACTATATGTATATATTTGCAGTTATGTTATATAATTTAAATAAGTCATATAAATGTCATCCCGCAAAACAGAAACTTTAAATTAGATAAATATGGGAAAAAGTAAATATTTTTTAATTTCATTAACAAATCTTAGAATAGTTTGTTAATAACAGCGGTATTATAAGCCAAACATTGCCAATTTTTAATTATGAAATTTCTTAAGTATGAAACTTAAAAAGGTCTACAAAAAATGTGCTGCGGGATGCCGCCGTCATTTTACTACTAGCATTATTCCTTACACATTTCTGATTTTTATCCTTTAAAATTAGCTGCCGCCAAGTGCTTATTTCCTACATATAGCGTTTTTCAGATATTGACATCTATCTATGATTTTTCATAGTTTCTTGATTTTCATCAAATTTATCATGAATTTATCATACTAAAAATAGTTTAATAATAGACAAAAATGTTTGTTAAGTTTTTATTTAATTAAAATTTACGATACTAACATCTTGTTATAGCTCTGTGCACTTTTCAGTAATTACTACTGCTTTATTAAGCATTAAAAAAAAAATAGCTCAAAACTCAATTTTTTATAAGGAATAGCGCTATATAGTTAAACGGTCTTTTAAAAACACTCTGTATATTAAATGTTATCAAATTAGGCTGATATACATTGTACAAGTTTACTTTCTATTTTAAAACACTTGAGAACATTTGATTAAAAATAAAACTAAAATTACTACATTTGTCCAGCTAGATTGCCGTTTTAGTCTTGTTTAGTCAGAAACGATTTATTGCACAGTACGTTAATATAATATAAGTACATATAAGCGATAGCGTAAACGAGGCGCGTTACGAGACAGGCAGACAAGCACATCCAACGGCTCGCGAGATCAGCCGGAAAGAGCGCGGGCGCTTCGTGATACCTGTTTACCAAAGCGGAACTACTTTCCGGGATCGTCCGGAGATACCCGAACGCACACGGCGATCACACATGAGCATACTCATTCCAACACTCCTCCTATCGACATGTGCGGACAAAACATTAAGTTATCACTCATACCTCCATATTCATCAATCTCACACACGTTTCATGCTTATCTCTAGGCAACGGTTTCGTTAGTATGTCCGCTACATTTTCGCCAGTGGGTATATAACTTACCATGATATCGCCATTTTCTTGTGCCTCACGAGAAAAACTATATCTAATGTCAATATGTTTACTTCTCTTATGGAACACGGTGTCCTTGCTTAAGCAAATCGCGCTTTGATTATCACAGTAAATTTCCGTTGGGCCATCCACGTATTTAGCAAGTCCTATTTAAGTAAAAAGGTTTCTTAAATATATAACTTCTTTCGTTACTTTTGATAAGGCCATAAATTCTGCCTCCATCGTGGATAGCGCAACAGATTTCTGCTTCTTTGCTGACCAGCTTATTGGTCCGCCCGCTAGGAATGTACTAAAACCGGAGCAGGACTTCCTATTGTCTATATCACCTGCCCAGTCAGAATCTACATAAGCTAACATTTTCTGTTGTGACTTGGTGTAGATAATACCGTAGTTTTTCGATTTCTTTAAATACCTCAAAACTCTCTTCGCCGCTGTCCAATGCGTCTTTCGCGGGTTTGCGCTAAAACGACTCAAGAAACTTACCGCGAACGCAATATCCGGGCGCGTTGCGCCCGCCAAATAATTTAAACCGCTATGAGTTCTCTGTACGGGATGTTCTTCATCTCGTCTTCTTCAGAGAGTCCTGGCTGGCTGACTTTTGATAATTGATTCCCAGGTTCCAGAGGCATTGCAACGGGATTTGCCTCCATCATATTGAATCTTTCTAGGAGCCTCTTCACATAAGATTCTTGCGTCAACTTCATGCTTCCTGTCGGGCTATTTCTTTCAACACGAAGACCCAGTACATCTCTAACGCAACCTAAGTCTTTCATCCTGAACTGCCCCTGCAACCTTTGTTTGACCTTCTCCAAGGCTTTTAGGCTTCTTGATGCGAGTAATAGGTCATCCACGTAGATAGCGATAATGACAGTCTCCCCGTCTACCTGGCCGACGAAGACACACGGATTCGCATCTGATCTAGACATTCCAATGCTTAACAAGAAATTACGGAGCTTCTCATACCATTTTCGCCCTGATTGCTTTAGACCGTAGAGTGGCTTATGCAGTCGAAAAACCTTTTCCTCTTGACCTGCCACCACGAGTCCGCTTGGCTGCTCCATATAGATTTCATCATCGAGATCACCCTGTACGTAGGCTGCAACTACGTCCATTTGGTGGACGTGCATCTCCTCCTCGACACAGCTGGCGAAAAACGCGCGTATCGACTCGTGTCTTACGACCGGAGCAAAGACTTCCTGATAACCCACTCCATATCTCTGCTCGCATCCACGCGCCACGAGCCTCGCCTTGTACCGCTCGACTCCGCCATCCTGCCGCTTCTTTATCTTAAATACCCAACGACATGATATAACGCGACGATCGACCGGGCGGTCGACCAACTCCCACGTCCCGTTCTCAATCAATGAATCGTATTCGGCTTGCATGGCTTCCAGCCATAATTTTCTATCGCCACGAGACATAGCCTCTTCCAAAGTGGATGGGTCGCTGAGGGCTGCATCTGTAACAAGGCTAGCAATTTCATTATATAATTTTCAAGGCCTTTCTTTCTTTCCGGTACGCTCAAGTTTCGGCCTTCCCCTTCCGCGACCTGATCGCTGTACTGGCTCCACAGCCTTCTTTGGCGTAACTTCCGACGCCATGCTCCAGGCACCATCTTCCTCCTCGACAGCTGCAGGCTTTTTCCAGTCCTTGCTCACACTGTCGGTCGGCTGCTGAGACGGCTCCACTTTCGCCCGGATCTCGGATGAGTCATCCGCCTCATCCGCCATAACTCCTTCCGCCACGTGTGGCAAAGGCATTTCGACAAGTTCTACGTCACGCTCATTTTTAGAATCCATATCTTCGATAAATCGGACATCGCGACTCTTGATGATCCTTCTAGTACTTCGCTCCCACAAGCGGTACGCCTTTGATTCGGAATCATAACCTACCATAACAAACTCATGACCTTTAGGATCCAACTTGGTTACTCCTGGCCCTTTCTGAAGCGCAAATGCTTTGCACCCAAACATGCGCAAAAAACTGACGTCTGGCTTCGTTCCAATCCAATCTTCTCAAACGGTGTCCTCCCCTCCAAGGCTTTCGTTGGGCATCTATTCCTCAGGAACGCCGCGGTGTTGATTGCTTCGGCCCATAGTGTCATCGGCAAGCCCGACTGCACCAACATACATCTGGCCATTTCCACCAATGTACGATTTGCCCGCTCGGCGACTCCGTTCTGCTGAGGGGTGTACTCCACACTTAATTGCCTACTTACACCTTCATCCTCAAGTAGCCCGGCAAATGTCTTCGACACGTATTCCTTCGCATTGTCCGAACGAAACTTAACGAGTTTACACCCAGTTTCTCTTTCAACGCGATGCATAAATTCCTGAATTCCATAAAGACATCGGCACGACTCTTCAACATCGCTACGGTGATGAATCTTGTTTTGTCGTCTATAAAGGTCACGAAATATTTCGCTCCTCCCAACGACTTGACCTTGAACGGTCCGGCAATGTCTGAATGCACAAGTCCGAGAACCCTCTCAGCACGCGAAGATGATGCCTTATAAGGCAACTGGCATATTTTCGCCTTCAGGCACACTTTACAAGGGAAATCATCCGCATTTAGCTTGAAGTCCAGTCCGTCGACCATGTCTGCACTTTTTAGCTTCTTAAGATCATTTAAGTTCAAATGTCCGAGGCGTCGATGCCATTTCATGAGCCGTTCGTCGAGTTTCCCGTCCGCGCACAATGCAATCTGTCCCTCTCTCGTGTTAACGACGTATAACCGTCCACGTTTCTCTGCGTTCATGACAAGCGTGCCATCCTTCCTGAGCACTTGACCCTTGTCACCTTCAAACACAACCTTGTAGCCATTTTCTGTAATTTTGGCCATCGAGAGCAGATTATTTCTCACATCCGGTACGCACTTCACATCGCACAGTTCTGCGCGCTTTACGACACCCCTTACGCTCACGTCAACCACGACATTTCCGGCACCAACGGTCTGCATGTCCCGATCATTCTTTCCCGCTGTCTGCACGGCACTATCACAGTCACTGTCTATAAACGAAAAACGATTCCTCTTTCCGCACATGTGTGCCGTCGCGCCACTGTCCAGGCACCACTCATTGTCTTTTAACTGGCTGAGCATCACTGTCGACGCTTCCATGGCATCTTCGCACGCAGCCTGACTCACGGTCTTATTGTCAGAACTTTTTTTCTTCCAACAGTCAGATGCGCGATGGCCGGTTTTTCTACACTTGAAGCACTTGCCCTCAAAACTTTGTACGCCTCGCTCTTCCTCGCTGCACGCGCCTCGCTTTTCCTGTACCTTGCGTTGCCCAAACGGTTTCCTGCTCGCTATTCTATGAGTGTCGCTTTTTCCAGCCGTCAATAATGCACTGCTTCCACAATTTTTTTCTCGATCGCTTCCCACTCGCCTAGCTTCTTCTTCAATCAATTTTGCCTTTAAAAAATTGATATCCGGTATTTCATCTCTGGATTCTATCGCTACTCGAAAGTTTTCAAAATCCTGTGGCAGGGAGCTAAGGAGCATAATTGAGAGTAACTCAGACGGCACTTTTATTCCAGCCTTGTCTAATTGGTCGGCTGTCCGCATAAAATCACTGACGTATTGAGACATCGATTTTTCTGGATCTTCCTTCATCTGGTATAGCTGACGATAAAGAACCGCCTTTCTCACAGGTCCTCTGGAGTTGAACGCTCTTTCCAATTCGCTCCAAGCCTCCGAAGCTGTAACGGCCTTTCTGATATGCCCGAGTTTGCTGCTAGACACGCCGAGCACGATCAGTGCGAGCGCTTTTTTATCTTCGATTGTCCATGTTACTAACTTCGCCTCTTCCACGGGTTTCACAACACTTCCACTTACGTGTCCCCATAGACCGTTATACACGAGAACACTTCGCATTTGGAGTCTCCACGTTTTATAATTGTCCGCGGTCAATTTCTCGATGTGTTGCGTGCCGGTCGAATGCATGGCGAGAAGGGCGTTAGCCACGTATTCACGAGAACTCGAAGGCGAATAAACCAATTGCACAGGCCGCAATTCGGTATATATCACTTAAATCACCAACCTGGGCCCATAACCTGTTTAGTCAAAAACGACTTATTGCACAGTACGTTAATATAATATAAGTACATATAAGCGATAGCGTAAACGAGGCGCGTTACGAGATAGGCAGACAAGCACATCCAACGGCTCGCGAGATCAGCCGGGGAGAGCGCGGGCGCTTCGTGATACCTGTTTACCAAAGCGGAACTACTTTCCGGGATCGTCCGGAGATACCCGAACGCACACGGCGATCACACATGAGCATACTCATTCCAACAAGTCTACAGTGAGCCGCTATTTTCTTAAAATAGCACAAATCGAAAATCCGCTAGAGAAATTTAAGTTTCTTCTTTAAGATGATTACATCAAAATGCAAAAATGCTTTCAGACCATATATGGCCGGTATTCATAACCGGTTCTTATTTCAAGACCGTCCTAAATAATGTCTTAAAGAGGTTGGTTTCTCAAATCAATATAATAAGAATTGCTTAAAATTTATGACAAATATTCGTCTATGTGAATCTGTCAATTATGCCAAAGTTGAAGACAAATTGTTTGCATGGTTGTTGAGTAATTAATTATTGAAATTGTACTCTTATCTCTTTTTTATACAGGGGCAACATAGAAAAAACGTTACGACACCTGTAATGTACAAGTAACTCTCGAAAACTATTAAAAATCAGAGCTCGGCAAGAAACTCAACCGATTTCAGTTGGCTACGCCTAGCGCTATCCCCCTTATCTCGTCGAACCGCGCACATTCTACGAGCTCGAGGCTCAGGTGTAAACAATTAGCTCAGTCAAATGGATATTTGGGTTGGAAATAATACTACCAGCGCTGTAACTAGTGTGGAAGTGTGTCTTTTTGGGGTTGTAATGAAGATACTAGCAAAAATGAGGTGCTACGACAATGGTAGGGGGGTGGGCTTTTAGTATCTTCATTACAACCCGAAAAGACACTTCCACGTTAGTTACAGCGCTGGTAGTATTATTTCCTACCTTGGGCAAAATTTCAGCCCATTTGACTGGCCTAAATAGCTTTCCATGTCACCCATGAGATATTATTGTTGACCCGTCTTTTTTGAAGTGAGATCTCACTGCGCGCGAAACGACGAGGTAAGGAGAATAGGCGGAGCTTAGAGACCCTATAATAAAAGACTGGCAATAAGGCGATTTTGTCAAAAGACTGCGAAAGAAAAAGATATATATTCACTATCGCTTTCTCTTTCTCTCTATCTTTTTTCTACCTTTCTTTTTCTGTTTCTCTTGCTTTTGACAAAACTGGCAGACCAATCAAAACTGGCTGTCTTATGACCAGTTTCTTATTATAAGGTTTCTAGGCGGAGCCAACTGCTTCTTGCCGAGCTGTGTTAAAAATGATGAGAATTTGATAAAAATAGGTGCAAATAATTCTTTAAATATTTATAAGACTTTTACGAAGACTGAAATGATTAATCTACATAGTTATAAAAAGAGTATAAAAATAAAATAGCATATTGCCACATTTTAACGTGTATAATAACGTATTTAGGTTTCAATTGTACAAACAATGACCTTTAAAACCTTAAGAAACAGCTAATTAAATGTATATTCCACATAATCATTTGCTAACTCGTTTATCTCGCGAAAGCACACCTATAGGCTTTCCTCTGCCCCACCGCACAGTGGGGCCAAATAAAACTTAAAACTTCGTGTTGCAAAAAAGTTACAGTCTCGAAATTTGAACCAATTTCGATGCTTTTTTTATATAAAACTTAATAAAATTTACAACTTTGTCGAGTTAGATTTGTGATTTTTTACTTCCCTTGTTTATTAAATCAAACATAAAAAAGTTAGATTTAAAAAATTTTAAATCAAAAATTAGATATTTAATTTAACGTCGAGGGCAGATATTGATATTGAACTTAAATGATTAAACACTGATTAGGCTTGACAAAATCTCAGACTGACAAAATCTCTTGATAACGCTAATCTTCGTTAATTCTCATTCAAGAGTTGATAGAGCTAATTTTTGTTCTCAAATACTACGTCCAATCATATGTTGATACGTTTATGAGTCATTACAAAAAAGTGCGTGATCAGCCGTTTAACTGTAGCAGTATATGTTTTAAACATTTTACACAATGTAATACACGAAAACATA
>NW_020227322.1:0-4165 GCF_003070985.1 Temnothorax curvispinosus
AGTATACATAGGCGATCTAATGTATCATGTAAGTAATAATACTTATAAAATGTTTCAACTGGAAAGACTATATTACTAATTATGTACAATTTCGCGTGTTATAGAATTAACAGTAAGTTAATAGTTTCTATATAATAGTAAAGGCTCATAAGATTAGAAATCAATCAAAGAAAGATGGACCGTGGAGCCGTAACAAGGTGTTGGTGTTCATATATTCTATTACTTACGTATAAAGAAAAAACGAATTGTAATGTATACATATCGTACATATACATATATTCCGATTTAATAAACTTAATAGTTCCTTATTTTATAATTTGCAGTAATTCATGGCAGCAGCAATCCAATAGTCTTGACGTTCATTAGACACTATTGGGCCTGGGAATAGAACGGCGCCATAAACATGTTATGGAAATGCTTAGATGATTTAAAGGATTTCGAAATTGCACAGAAATTGATGATTCTTAAAACGAATCTTCTTTCTTTACAATGCTGTTTTCCGCAGTATTTTTGTCAACAGCCAACTCTACAATATTCAAAATTCTACTACGCACTATAGCGTTATATGTGCGTTAGATTACCTCACAATGTAAGTCATTGTTAAGTTATTGTAGCTAATAATTTTTATTAGTTGATTTTAACGCATCAAACTTAAGTGCGTATCAAACGTATATTACAGCATATTGTTTGTTATCTACTATAACTATTTCATTTCTTAGGTATCTGATGACATTTTACAAAGTACTTCAACGTAACGATGAGAAAGATATCGAGTCACTGCCGTGAGAATAAACGTTCGAGCGATTTTTATTATCGCATCCTACAAGTAAAGAGGACTGTGACTTATTTGTAGACGTTCTAATCTTTGTACAATTGTATTTAAATGTTGCAAAGAAAGGTAAGATGACTTGAATAGCAAATGCTGATAGAGCGTATACTCGTGTTTCTCAAATACGAATTATATATTAAGATAATCCTTTTTTATTTTTTCAGGAAAAGGTTCGTGGATTAGTAGGATTATGAAAAACATGACGAGATCATTGGCAGATTTATTTTAGAACTTGGAAGTTGACAATCAGAGTATACATCAATCTATACTGAAATTAGTACGTATGTGCATGTTCGGCGATCGAAAAAATGCAGAAATCTATAACGACGAACCTAAGAACACCTTCGGATTTGATTTGTAGAGTTCGTTGTTTCAACATTATGTTTCAGGGATCAACAGCATTTCTACAATCTCGGTATTAATATTTGTTAAATGTATTATATTTAAATTTTAATGATATCTATCTTTATTTTAGAATGATTTCGTGAAGTTTGATATTATCCTTCCTTCTCTTTTTTAGCATATCTTGATTGGCTGTTAACGTGTTTGACGTATCTGATCGGGCAATGCGAATGGAGAAATCATAAAAATCTACTATTGTCTTTTTGCAACACGCTTATCGAGCCGATCGTGTCCTTTCATGGTGCTGGTACTGTTAGCTTTATGGGTTTATCAATAACAAGAAACTTGATAATATGTCCTAATCACTTGTTGCATCAGATGCAAATCAATTTTAATAAAAGTGTAAGTAATTTTAATTTAATATTGTTTTGAAAACGATATTACGTACAAATTATTATTTATTTAATGCGAATTAACGTATTATTTTTGTATTAATTATTATTCGCGACTCAAGTGAATAATACGATTGTCACATTGTTTCAGTCGTGGATAGTATTTTGGTGCGAAGAGGGACGCTCGTTAAGTTGGTTACCTATATGTTATTGGCAGGTCTAATGAACACAGTACATACTGCGTCGCAACTTTTCAACGCAATCGCCATGGCACCGAGTGACTTTTGTCACACGTTGCTTTAGTGCATCACAAGCAGGGACAAATCCTGTTTAGTGAGAGAATAAGCGTGTATTGCGTTTTGCAACATGATCAAAAACTCCAACTCTATGACTTTTCAATGTGTAAGCGTGAAAGCACGATACATTATTAAATCGAAAATGTCGAGAAGGCATTAGTCTTAAAATTTTAAATTTATCTATTTTAATTAATATCACATAGAACATACTCATATTTTCCTACGTTTCTAAATTGCTGAAATACAAATTGAAGGTATAATATGTACATACTTTAGAAAATTGTCTTTATATACAGGATGATACTTTACAACTACAAGCTATCCTGATACATGCCGAGCAATGCAACATCTGTCATGAAGTCAGCGTTCTGTGTTCAAATATATCTATACGTCGACTACTTTAGATGCAAAAGAGTCGGAATGTCAAGGAAACAACAGCAAAGCAACTATTGTACAAAGTTTCAATCTAGTTGCATTTCATTGATACCGCGCACCGTATCGCACTTATACAATTGTCAGGATGAATTACAACTCTGTAATTATATTATTTAGTTATATACTCTATAACTCTTTTATTTTTAATTATATTTTTTTAAATTCTTCTTTGTTTCTCTTACAGTTTCCGGCAGAGTTTCGGAAATAACAGATATGAACAATCCTTATTTGCAATCAATAGAGACGCCTTCGCTTATTACAGCTGCTTGTAATTTATTGAATACTTTAATATTCGTCGGACAACACGAGATTGTACGACAAGTCTACGAATATTCCATAAGTATTTATTCGGGTATGTATGTAGAAAAATCTATAACACGTTAGATTATCTTTTTTCATTTGATATTATCTCTATTATTCTATATTATCTCATTTGATCTCAAGGAAGGAAGGGATTGAGCACGAGGAGAGAGAGATCCGGAAAGAAAAGGGAAGAGCAGCGACAGAAAGGTTGATGACAGAGGGGGGGGGCGGAATGGAGGGAAGCAGAAGGAGATGGACAGAAGAGTGCCGGACGGAAGACGAAGGGAAGGGAAATGAGATGTGAGGTCGTATACGGCCAGGCTGGGTCACGGGAATATGTAAAGGGTTGGGTACGTCCCTGTAAAACGTCATGAATGTAAAAATGTAACATGTATGTGACCTGTTTATGAAATTGTACAAATATAAATATAGAAACTTTCGTTTTCAATTAACATATTTAAACCTTATCTTATTACAAAAAAGTCTCCGATTGATTACTATTTTCATTCGATTAAGAGCAAAGTGTAACAAATTTAAAGAAAAAAAAACTTAAATTAAATTTATTGAAGATAATTATATTTAAAAAACACATAAAAGACATAAAAAGATGTGATTTAATATGAGAAACGCTCTTACATGCAATTCTGCAAAGTAGATATACATATAAATAATAAAGACGAAGATTAATATACATTTTTAATCGTCGCGATAATGATTTATTCTACTGTACATAATATACCTTACAATATATATGTATATATACACATCACTTACATAATGAATGCTTTGTAAAACTCCTTATACAGTAGACGAGAGTTTATAATAATTTTCGCATATATACAGTAGAGCTACAATCTCGTAAAGAACGGGTTACGAAATTACTGAGAATTATAGGCTACAATAAATATTGAATCAGCACGATTAATGAGCTCACGTGAAAGCATCGCTGCCGTGTACCCTCGTTGATACGGCCAATATAATCTCTCTTGTCTTTACAATTTTTTACTCCACGAACTGGTTACATTGTATATTTTACAAGGTGCGTATAATATAATGCTAATAACGAGAGATGTATAAATTGAGGGTATTCGTATAAAACATTGGCCATAAAATTGTTCGATCTCATATACATGCAGCTCCACTTCAACGTAATCATGAAAAACACAGTTATATCCTAACGTAAAGGGGACACGGTGTACACTTACAAAAGTAACAAAAATATTAATCGTCAGTCTAAAATGATCACAATTTACATTGGCTATATAATTTTAGTATAACAACATTGCAGGTATTCCTTTACAAATGTGACAAATATACCGATCTAAAATCTTAGAATCTTTTCGCGAAACGAAGAAATGTTTCCTCTCTCTTCGCTAGAAGACAAGTAGAATAGAGGTGAGTTTCCTTAGGCAATGCACTTTCAATTAAAGAAATGACTCTGTTGTATGATGATACAATTCGATGAATTATGCATTTTTTAACTAAATTCTTGCCTTCTAAATGCCGTAGTGCAAATACATTGCTAGTTAACTATGAAGTGCAAATCCTTGACGATGTAACATTAAATA
>NW_020227323.1:0-4947 GCF_003070985.1 Temnothorax curvispinosus
GGCCTTACTCGCTACCGCTCGCTTGTCTCCCTACTCTATGCCGTATGCCGCATGAAGATCGCACGAAATCCCCAATTTATCCCTAGCTTTTCCTCTCGTCCCTCTATCCTAACCTCTCACCTAGTCGTATCTTTACCCTTTTTATTAATTCTCACCCTTCGTGTCTCCCTGCTTCCCTCCACTTCTATCGCCTCCACCGCCGTTCGCTTCCCCTCTCCCTCTATCCCACACTCCAAATCTATCGGTAAACGCAGTCGTTAGCAATATCCTACGTAAGGCTCGCTCTCCGCATCCACTCACACACACATCCACTAACCAAGCCCCCCCTCTCCCATCTTTAAAGTTGATTGCGACGCTTAGAGAAGACGACTCCCGTCGAGCACGGTATCTGCAACGCCGTGCCGAGATCCTATACCAATATTACGGAGCCGCAACCCCCGATCATTGGGGTACCGCAGACCATCCTCTGGAACTCGACTAGCTGTACACGAGGTAAGTGTCGATTACCTTAGTTGAGAGGACGAGCGATATGAGCCAGGTACCATCGCGCTCCCTCACGCGTCGCCTCTCATCAGTAGCCTCCCGGATCGTGCGCGTTAATTGGTTATCCCGTGCAATCTGTGTCTTCACCACGTGTTATCAAAATTGAAGCAGCCGGTATTACCTTTGCGAATCGTGCTATCGTGACCTACCAACGCAGCAGCGCACTCAGTACAACCTCCTATTCAGACATTACTTGCACATCGGGTTTCAATACAATTTGAAAGAGTGTAATTCGTGCGACATAGTAATTGGAGAGATTCGCTGACCCGCGGGTTGCCCCACGTACTCTGAAATAATCCGCGACGTAACTCGCTCAGTAGAAAACGAAGGAGAGCAGCTATTTCTCGAGTCCTCCAAAACCTACTATTATTGCCATTTCTCAAATTAACGCCTATTAAATCGTAGCAAATTCTTACGCTCATGTGCCCGAGATATTCATACAATTATCTCCCGCTTGGGCTATCTGCACCCCCCGCGTAATTTAGAAATTGGCTGACGACTGGTATGTGCGTATATTCACTATTTTTCCGGGATAAAACCACCGGCGCGGTGATTTGCGAAAGTTGTCAACTCGTCAAGTATCAATTCGCCAGACAGGAAATCGAAGATGTGCTGTGGCATTACGTACAATACGGGCTGCGAACAGAATTTAAAACGTGTTCGGAGTGTAATAAAACTATAGCCGACTACCGCCCCGCGCGAAAGCGTCGAGAGTGCTTGGAAGCAGAGCAAGCATTTGAGCAATATATTTTAAATAACCGCGTAGAATACCATAATTCCGACCGCCCTATCAAAATTATAATCGATCAAACCCTCTGATAATCGGGAGTCGGGAATGCGGGTCGTGAATAACCTCGGTCGCGGGTATCCCCGGGGAAAACCTCTTGGTTCGTTCGATCCGACAAGCGATCACGTCTCGCGTGCGATCCGAGTTCTGCTGTGCAGCCGCGATCCGTCATGACGTAACACATTCTCAAAAAGTTCCTGAATAAAATAAAGAAATTACTAGGATTGTTTTGCAGGAGGTCGTAGAAATAAACCGCAATTAATAAAGTTTATCTATTACCACATGTACGTCTAAGAATAGTATTTTAAGAATATATTTTAAAATTAACCGACTAGAACAACAGACCAAGGGACTTTCGTCCGATTCCCCTAGGACAACAATTTTAGGGGTGGAAGATCTAAGACCTAAAGCCAAGCGAATGGTCTTGTATTAAATTGTGTTCAGTTTTTTCATTATACTGTAATTGTTGAAATGAAAGACAAAGCTGCAATATTTCATGGAACTCCTAATAGTGCTTTGTAAATTTGTAAAAGTAGCACGGAACTAGATCCCCACCAAGTGTCCCTCAGAGCTTTGATGACATTAAGCAATTTAGAACACTTGGCAACCACATTAGCGGCGTG
Organism: Temnothorax curvispinosus; assembly: GCF_003070985.1. Taxonomy (NCBI): domain Eukaryota; kingdom Metazoa; phylum Arthropoda; class Insecta; order Hymenoptera; family Formicidae; genus Temnothorax; species Temnothorax curvispinosus. The sequence goes on from NW_020227323.1 coordinate 1,954, forward strand.
TCCTCTTCCCGAAAGACAATAATCTAGCTATGCGATGGTTGGGAGATAATTATTTTTCCATCCAGTCGAGGATTGATCCTTTTTTTTTTTAGTAAATATGACAAAAATCGGACTTCTATTTTCGACAAGTAGAGTGATATACACGTGTGTTGTTCTCTTGCATATAGAAGCGGTATTTGCCCTATTTGGCTTTTTTGGACCTGATTTTTTGCAGATGCACGGCCTAGCAAAATAGGGACCTTCCTCTAAACTTAGTGGAAGCCTGTCTCTCTTGTAAAAGGTAAAGGCTGACAACTCTAGTTAACTTCAATCTAACCTGTACAACTGATACGGCGGAGACAGCACAGCCCTCGGTTAATTGTATCTACGCAGGCGCACTTACATCAGCGCACGCGCTTTAAAAGGTATTCATGTTCAAACAGGCAATATTCAAGTGAGAAATAACTATGGATAAGCAACAGTCAATAAGATCTTAAGCTTCCTTTACTCACAACCAAGACTGGGTAAAGGTGGATGACAAAAATAAAAAAAAGATTAAGAAACAGTCCGGAAATTCCATCAAGTAATAAAAAAACAGACAAAAAACCAGAATCAACGATTACTTGTTAAATAAACCAATAAACACTAGCAATTCATATGGAATACTAGATACTGATAAAGAACTAAAAGAAGGCAATGATAAAAACACTACAAAAAAGAATACTATAGTTAAATCGCCGCCAATATTTATTAATAGAGTTGAAAATATTACTCCACTTAAGCAAGTTTTTGATAATATAGCAAAAGATCAATATTTACTAAAAATTTTAAGAGATAACCAAGTTAGGATACAACCTCATTCAGCAAACAAATATTATCCTCGATAACAAAACTAAAAAACCGTTACCGCTGCTCTTCATTGAACTACTAGAAAAAGAAAATAACAAAGACATATATAAAATTAAATGCCTATTAAATACCATTATATCATTTGAGCAACCATTTAAAAAGAAGATTATTGCTCAATGTACAAGGTGCCAAGCCTATGGACACACCAAAAATTACTGCTTTTGAGCTCCAAGATGTGTAAAATGCGCGGATAAGCATCTAACATCAAACTGCCCCATCAGACAGAAAACCAATAAAGTTAATTGCTGTAACTGCGGAGGGAATCATCCTGCCAGTTACAAAGGCTGTGAATCTCACAAACAGATACAATAAAAACTTTTTCCAAAATTCAGAGAAAAAAAGATAAATGTGCAAAATATAAGATCTTCACATAATTATAAGCCACCAAGAAGAACCTGACCCACCTCAGCATAATTTAAGCTACGCTCAAGTGTACGATGAAAATCCTGAAATCCTCATGCATAATACAGTAGATAATAAAGATACAAACAACAATAATAATAAAGTTATGACCATACCTTCCACAAACAAGAAACAAGCAAATGACAAACTTGAAAAATTGATCATGCAGTTATTGAATAAAATGGACACAATGCTAAACCTAATAACAGCCATGATCACAAAAATGAACTAATGGCTGATACACTTAAAATCGGAGCCTAGAATGCTAACGGATTGGCTAAAAAAAAGCAGGGAGTTTAATTATTTCTTGCTGAAATATTGACCTAATGTTAATCTCGAAAACACACTTTACGAAAAAAAGCTATTTGAACATTCCAAAATATACTGTTTACGATACACCTCATCCGGACGGCACTGCACATGGTGGCACAGCAATAGTCATCAAATCATCAATTAAACACCACGAAAATGTAAAATTTACTCAAGATTATTTACAGGCAATATGCCTAACAATAGAAGACTGGGTTGACCCAATCACCATAGCTGCTATTTATAGCCCACCCAAACACACTATCAATCACGTTCAATATACTGATTTTTTTAGAACTCTAGGTAATAGATTCATCGTGGGAAGTGATTATAACGCGAAACATCCGTGATGGGGCTCAAGATCTCCTATACCCACTCCAAAAACCCCAAAAGGAAACAACTTTATCAGTCAATGCTGAGTATGCTGACTAATAATATAATCTATACCCAGCCACTACAGGAGAACCCACTTATTGGCCCTCAGATCGAAGAAAGATTCCTGATCTCATCGACTTCTGCATTGCGAAAGGCATCTCTAAGCAACAATTCAGCGCTAAATCATGCCTCGATCTAAGCTCAGATCATTCGCCAATATTAATCACTTTTAATGCTAATGTATTAACTAAAACAAAATCACCAACTCTTTATAATTCAAGAACTAACTGGAATCTATTTAGAGAGCTGCTTGATGAGCGACTAACTTGTAAAATACCTCTTAAAACTAAAGAGAAAATTGAATTGGCAATCGATAAATTTATTAACACTGTGCAAGAAATCGGTCGGGAGGCAACCCCTAATGATTCTAATAACAAGAAAGTAACATACTGTCCATTAATAATAAAGAATAAAATTTCTGAAAAAGGAAAACTCAGAAAAGAATGGCAGAAAAATAGATCACCGCAAGCTAAGACAAAATTAAACAAAGCCGTTAAACAATTAAAAGAACGGTAAATCTGAAGGAGAGCTCCCTCCTCACCGATTTCGCTGAATTTAGGCTTAATCGACGCGTTTTTGCACAAAACGAACGAATCTGGCAGAAAAAAGCCCCGCTCTGCCCCGCGAAGCGAGATATTAACTTTTAAAGTTGACGACTATCAGGTTATGAGACCTGTCATACCGACGCGATGTAGCGACTGGTAGCGACCACGAACATGCCCTGCGGCCACATGCGCATGCTCCGTAGCCGCACGCGCATGCAAAAGAAGGTCACGTGACAACTGTCTGTTTGGTAAGTACATATTTATGTGTACTTTTCACATACCAACTATTCTCTGCTTTAACAAATTATTTATGTTTTGTTAACTTAAACGCTTAATAACTGTAACAGAAATAATTTGTTAAAGCAGAAAATAGTTGGTATATGAAAAGTACATGTAAATATGAACTTTTCATATA
>NW_020227323.1:4957-5277 GCF_003070985.1 Temnothorax curvispinosus
TTTTCATATACCAACTATTCTCTGCTTTAACAATTTTATTTCTGATTCGTTAACTTCAACACTTAATATCAGTAACATAAATAATTTGTTAAAGCAGAGAATAGTTGATATATGAAAAGTAAATATTTATGTGTACTTTTCATATACCAACTATTCTCTGCTTCAACAAATTATTTATGTTTCGTTAACTTAAACGCTTAATATTTGTAACAGAATAAATAATTTGTTAAAGCAGAGAATAGTTGGTGTATGAAAAGTACATGTAAATATGAACTTTTCATATACCAACAATTCTCTGCTTTAACAATTTTATTTCTGTT
>NW_020227324.1:0-10089 GCF_003070985.1 Temnothorax curvispinosus
ATCAATAAAATTTGGCCAGTTGGGTCGCTCGCAATATCTCTGTTTAAAGTTACTTAAGTATTTAGTAAACTTTGTTATAAAGCTATAATATTTCGGTAGCTCTTATAAATGTGAGCTCTCGCGTACTATTTGTGTAAAATTCGCTAGACAAAATTTACCAAGGTATGTTAACATCTTCAAGATTAGGCACGCTGTGCAGCCCTTCGTACCAAAAGTAAAAAATTTGCTATTTGTGTTTCAGAGCGGATCATATTAGCAAAACATGTAAGAGTAGAGCGCCGAGTGGTTTATTTCTAAGGTGCCAGACTCATAATCCTGGTAAACCTGAAGAATCAGGTTCGAGTCTACCTTGGTAGTACAGTTTGAATTTTTAAATTTTTCTTTTTCGACATTTTTTCTCTCGGCAGGTTTTTCCCAGCTGGTCTACACGTAGCAATTAATGCAATGCTACGTGTGATTTGTACTATACGTACTTTTAATACGTGTTTCGTTGCGTATTCTGCGGTGATAATAATCATGCTGTGAATTCTGAATGCTTTTACAATAATTACCGTGTACCGACTTGCCCCATGTACCAACTAACTTCGGTTTTTAATATACTGTATTTATGTAAATCATTGATGTAATTGATGTAATTGATGTAATTACATTGATGTAATTCTAAGAATTCTATTATTCAGTTATTCAATTCAGATTGTTATTTAACTTTCACTACTCAATCATTCAATTCATTAAATTCTTGCTCGTTGAAATCTAATTTCACTATGTTTCAATTATAATAAAGTTGTTATCGACTATAAAATATCTAAGTGTCGCTTAACTGTCGCCCCGCCGAATTTTTGCGTTGCTCATTATCAACCCCGTCCTCCTCCGTTAGATCGAGCTGGCCGATCTCTCGCACGTCTAACTAATTACGCTATTGTGTTTATTTTCGGGTTCTCGCAATTTTGGTATAAATTCGTGGACGCGAGCTAACATGAGTATAATTGTCGGACCGTGCGAGAGACCAGTTAGAGAGGCCCGACATCTTTCTCTCCTCACCTCCCCTTTTGATCCGTCTTGCGTCTCGGGCGTGATTACCGAGTAAAAATACGTGAAAGCATAAATAATTTAATTCAATACAAATTTCAATAAGAAAATTTTAATAAACCAGAACCAAAAAAACTAATTTACAAAATACCAGTACTTTGGTTAGCTATTAGAAAACCGAAACCGAAACCTTTATTAAGTATCTTAATGAACCGAAACTGGTACCAAACCGATAAGTACATATCCACAACGAGGGGGAGCGGGCATCTAAAGCTTGCTTCCCCCTCTTGCTGGCTCTGCCCATGGCAGAGTGTTGGAACTGAAAAGGTGATGTACCCCCTTCTCTCTTTGAAGAAAGGGGATTATGAGAGTAGCGTCCCTCTTTATCCCGGGCGGTGCCACGGCACCGTGATATTGATGCTGGGAGGGGGGGGGTAAAAAGGAGATGGCTGGAGATGTGAGCGTGCGAGCGGGAAACCACACGCCCGCGATTATAACCCCCCCTCCAGCACGAGAAGTGGCGGTTTGGGGGCTAATCCCCCCCAACCCGCCACAAACAGTTTCAGCTCACCGGATTAGGAAAGGGAGCTTTTAACCCCCCTTCCCATAAGGGTGTGTGACGTGGGAGTTCGCCAGACGATATACTTAGGTACTTCCCGGGTTTCCCCCCTCAAACGTCGTGAGGGATACGTAGGGGTTTTAGCCATTAAAGAGCTCAATTCAAGGCTTAATGAGTTCAAAAAATCAAACAAAAAATTAAAAAAATCAAACGAACAGCTCAATTCAAGGCTTAATAAGTTTGAGAAATCAAACAAAAAATTAAAGAAATCAAACGAACAGCTCAATTCAAGGCTTAATGAGTTCGAAAAAAAACTGGCTGAAAGTAACAAAAAAATTAGAGCATTTATCAACTTAATATGGATTTTGAACTTAGGCGAGAACGTACAAATCATTAAAAAAAATTACTGACAAATATCCACGACATCCACGACAGATCAAATTCTTTTAAGAAGTATCAAGTTTTTCTATAGAATCTCTTAATAGTGATATACGCGTAATAATTAAACATCGAAACAGAATTGCGCATTGCAAGAGAGAGAAAGTAGATAACATTTTAAATGAATTTTATAACTAAACTATTTCGCCATGTATGCAGGATCTTTCGCGATGTGCATGCATGGAATCCGGCACTCCCCCGCCTCTTCCCGGAGGTGGGGGGTTTTTCTCTCGACTAGGGGGGCTATTGGGTAAACCTGACGAGGTTTTTAACCCCCGATGGGATCCCAATAATTGAAAATTTCTCCTACGTAAAAAAAGTACATATCCACAAACGCAGTATGCATATAAATAATTTTATTCGATACAAATTTCAATAAGAAAATTTTAATAAACCGGAACCGAAAAAAACTGTAATTTACAAAATAAAGACCTATCTAAAACGCGTGATAGGAGCGCAGATTCTCACCGTCGAGGAAGTTAGCACACTTATAACGCAGATAGAAGCCATCCTAAACTCTAGGCCCCTATGCCCTACTAGCTCCGATCCTAACGGACCTCGGGGTACTCTCACCGGGGCACTTCCTTACCTTAAAACCCCTCGTAGCTGTTCCGTATCCGGAACCAGTGCTAAATAGACTTGATCGATGGCAACTGGTGCAACACATGCACCAACATTTTGGAAGCGTTGGCATGATGAGTATCTGCACACTCTGCAGCAACGACCAAAGTGGTTAAAATCGTTATCTAATACGGTGCAAAAGGACACGTTGGTCCTATTAAAAAAGTGGAGGCAAGGGCGAATAATAGAGCTACACCCGGGTCGTGACGGTATTTCTCGGGTCGCCACATGAGGACAGCGGATGGCTCTCACTCGTCCTCTGGTAAAAATTCCTGTGATCAGGTGGAATCGAACCCGGTTCCTCGGAGTTACGAGTCTGGCGCTTTACCACAAGACCACACTGCCACCACATTCGCTATTTGCTTTCTCACTTTACAAAACTTCGTGAGGGGATTTAATCGGGTGTGAAATTCGCATCCCTACTTTAAAAATTTTTAATTCTGATTAGAGTTCCAGCTTCTTTTCGAAGAGTATAAGAGTATTTTTGTGTTTATAAAAAGAGTTCCGGCGATTAACACTTTGAAAAAGGCAATTAAAAAAATCGAATGCTAACTTCACATCTAACTTTAAGACCAAACAGTTCTGAATAGCTCATCTGAAGCATTTTGATGAGTACTATAGTTTCTGATAAAAGAAAAAATTCTTTGATTTCTTTTTCAAAAAACAAAAAAAATGTAAAAGTTTGATTTGAAGTCAGAATAGTTCTAAGTAGCTCATTTAATTCCTTTCAAAAAGTTCTAGAGTTCCTGATAAGTAAAAAATTATAAAACCTTAAAAATGTTTTAAAAAAAAATCATCATCAAAACGCAAATGACATTCACGGCAGACCTTCGAAGTCGAATATCTTCTTAAAACTCCCATCAAAACGCCTGCAACTCTACCATTAACTAGTGGTGATCCACTAGTTAAAAAGATATTTGAAGATGCAACGGATGAAATTCGACTAAGCCCCGTTTCACACGTATCCGACACTGGACTACTGACGCCGGGTATCCGATCGCGAAGTGTATGGGATTAATATGGGAGCATTTACACGTTTGTCTGATAGCCGATTTGTGAAAACAAAGAAAATCAATTGGATACCCGGCATCGGTAGTCCAGTGCCAGATACCTATGTGTGAAACGAGTCTAAATCTTTCTGTCCGTAAACGGTACGGGCACGGCACGGTCATGTCTAAATCGATCTTAAATCGAAGATATATTCACGGAGAAAATTCGTTATACGAGTAAGGGCTAAAGCACATGACAGTCGTAGTCGTGGACGTAAGTAACGCACAAGCTTTGGCGTATCCTGATTTGTCGGGTCGAGGACTACGACTACTATATATCGCTATGTCATGTTATGTGTTTTGGCCCTAATAAATCTCGCAGCATCGACGCGTATAATCGATTAAAGATGTAACGATAAGATTATCGTAAACAATATGAGTAAAACGCATAATTTAATGCATCGAGTACAGACATTCATGGTAGCGTATTAAAAAGCTGAAGAAAGAAAGACGTGCAACGTGCGTAACTTTCTTTTATTTAAAAAAAGAAATGTATAATTTTACGAAATAATGAGAAATTCTTTTTCCTGTAAAATTCGTAATTTATTGCATATCCCCGTAGGGTTCGCAATCTAGTACCAATACTATCCTTCTCCTCTCACTTTAACCCTTTGGACCCACGCCTTAACGAAAGACGGAGCCCAGTTTTCTCCGCACAAAAGCCTATCTTGCACGGAGGGGCGCAGCTATCGGAAAAACATTCCATGTTTACATGGCTCTAGTGGACTCAAACCTGGTTCCTCAGATTATGAGTCTGGCGCTCTACCACTAGACCACACTGCCGCCCCAAGAAATTCTTTTTCTATACGGCTAATTCATTGCAAATCCAAGTGTGCTATTTTAACTAAAGCTCTTCTTACACATTTCTTGTTGTTTTGAATGATGCCATTTAACACGGTTGAACATATTAATACGATTAAACGTGTTGGTTTAACACGCAACAAAACATGTAAAACGAGCTTCAGTCAAATGTGTCATTTTTAAACGTATATGCATGTAGAAATAACACACTTAGATTTACAGTGTCTGATAAAACGGCTTGCAATTACAATTAATTACAAAGTATTCTATACATACAATCATTAGTCTATATACTCTATATAAATAAAAAATGATATAGTTACTATAATTGTTCCCACGCTATTAAATATCAAAAGATAAAATTTAAACTAATACCTTGAGTTAAATAACATTTTGTTCTTTTTAATTACCATGTGTCGAAATTTATTATTTTAACACAAATAATGTTATTTTAACTCCATTGACTAGTCAAATTAATAATAAAATTAACATTGTTTTAGTTAAATTAACCCTTTAGGAGTCATACATCGATCCCGTTGGAGTAAAATGTTATAATTTATAAGATAGTCTTAAAAGATAGTCTTAAAAATAGTTTTTTTTTTTTTTTTTTTTTTTTTTTTTTTTTTTTTTTTTTTTTTTTACATAGTTATGTACACAGGCCCCTAAAGGGTTAACGACATATTGAGTAGCAGAGATGGTCTTACTTCGCGTGGCCCTAATACTAAAAGCAAGTTCACGCCGGCGAAACTGTTGGCCGTGTACCAAACCCGCGGCCGACCGACCGGTCGCTCGCAGATCCGCGTTAAGTACGCGATCGCGTATACATGTACTCGTTCTCTCGGACCTATTACTGGTTATCACGCTGGCCACGGCGGCCTCGCTCCCGTCCGCGTCGAACAGCGGCAAGACTACTACCTTTTGTAAATCGTGGCAGAAAGGAACACAAAAAAAGTGGCGAATCCGTGTTAGAATCCAAAGATTCAAGTGGCCTAAAAACTACGGTGGTGCGAGCACTGTCGTTTTGTATCGAAAGAGTCAGGTTGTCTTAAGCCATTGATTCTCTGCACGAGTCTCGTTGGGCCTGGAGTCAGAGTCAGTCTCTGGTCTGGTGATGCGAATATATAGCCTCTCCCAGTCAAGTCATGCGCTGCAACACCTCCCAGTGATCTCGCTGAACCGCTGGAATAAGGCTGTTCCGATTCAGTACGGCTCGGTCGCAAGATCTGATGTCGGCTGGCCAGCGCGTTCTGCAGTAACTAAGTGGCGTCAATGGCGATCTGACTGCGCTTCTAAGAGCCTGTAGTGATACAAGCCCAAGTACCGCTGGTGAGTTGCGGAGCCAAGGAAAGGCACGGTTATCTGGGAAGCTCTCGGCTGTCAATCCGTTTACTCCACAACACGCAGTAAATATGAAGAAGTTAAGAATGAATCTTCACGCCTGGGTGGTCCGGGCACTGCACGCACGATGCGAGATTGATGACTCGGTTAGTGCGGAGGCACCCAGTGATTCCGTAGCTGGCTCCTCGAGAGTAGGCGCTAGTTATCAGGTATAGAAACGATTACGCCTCTTGACGCACGAGATCATGCCACGAGTAGCCGTGGCCCCCAATAGTCTTCTTCTTCCTTCTTCTTTGTAAATTTTATGGCACCTAATCCTCCTCAAGATCACATAACGGCCAAGAACAAGTCGAATATAATAAATACAGACTCGAAAGATTCAATCCAAACTCGGCGCTAATTGCATCAGCAATCTTCAAAAATTATTCAGGACAAAACACGTCCGAACATGTCCACGGTCTCGACGAGACTTGCCCCCGGTAGCCGTGTCAAGTTAAAATAGAAATAAATAGTAATAAGTTATTTCGTGAATAGATATATCCATCTGTGTCAAACGCAGTGCACGGTCACTGCGTTTCAAGCACGCCCGGCGCGCGGCGCCGGAGATCGACTCGCAACGGTGGCGGGATTCGCGTCCGCTTCTCCCACGTTGCAAGGCCGGCCAACTTCGACTCCCCGGCTAAAGTAACATAATCGCATGCTTTAATGGGCTTGGAACCCTTAAGGGAGGGTCGTTCGGCTGATTCGATTCGGAGTCGTAGATCAATGAGATTCTTTCGTCGGGACTGGAATCCGATTGAGCTTGATGATCGATCGAATGATGCTTTCGCTTGAACCGTGACTGACTCATCTCGCAAAAACCTTTTGCGAATGGATTGTTATTAATCTTCAACTTCGTGTGATGTTCTCGTTTTAGTATGCCGTCACCGCGATAAATTCCGTCTCCTTGAAAGCGAATAACGCGGTTGAATGAGTAAAGAGCTCGTTGTAGTTCTTCGCATCAAAGCTACGGATTATCCAGATCCTAGGAACGTATTTGTGCATCGATGTTAATACCACGTTATTATTGGGGTCGTTGATGTTGTTCGTGAGCTTCAATTTATTGAAACTGATTGGATTGTCCATCCAGTGGCTCCCCGTTGCCGGACTCTCGGGATACTTATAAATCCTATCATAGCCGAAGGGCTGTTGCGGCTCTGCCGGCACCGCAAAACTCCAGCCACCCATATTGCTGTTCTCGCCCCCGTTCTGGTATCCACAGTGCTTGTGGCGGTGATCGGAGGCCAGTGCTATCTCCATGAAGACATAATAATTCTCCAAACCGTTTACGTTTATTTGAAAAGACGAAAACATGCGCCGACCGCTCTTGGTATTATCATTTCTGTATTATTCTCGTAGAATTGCTGCCAGAAGTTTCGATTAAGCAGCTCCACGTTGACTCCGCGCAGCAATGAGGGTTGAAATACCCACTCGCTTGAATTCATCCTCTCACCTAATTTGCGTTGTAGAGCGATCGGTGACTGCGCAAAAAGTGGCGATGCCAGTTGCATATTCAGTTCCAGGAGTATCAGTGTATTGTTTGGATCTTGAAGAAACATCTCCGATGATCGACGTTTCTTCTCCAATACCGTCGGTGTAAGGTATAAGGCAAACACGGAAATGGTCAGAACAAACGTCCAAATCACGTGCAGTTGTAGAATGGAACTGAGACAACCGGTTCTCGCCTACCAGTAACCTACCACAAAACGGGATCAGTGCAATCCGCCGAAACTAGGCGAACTATATGTGTCGTCGATCGTTCGGCGTCAACACATGAAACAGCTATGTGTCCATAAACCTTTTGTCCTTTCTGCCGCGATTCACAAAAATATATAAGGTAACAAATAACGTTCACATAATAATTTTAAATGCCATAATCACACTAATCTACTGAGCCAGTTAAAATAAATATTAACTCATTACGCGTTGTTAATCCATTTGTCGTAACTTTCTCTTTCTTTAATCCTTTAGGGGCCCTCGGGGGCCACACATCGATCCCGTTAGAGTAAAATGTTATAATTTATAAGGTAGTCTTAAAAGACGTCCCTGATGAAAGTTTTTTAGTTTTTTTTTTTTTAATTTTTTTAGTTTTTAGTTTTTTTTAGTACATAATTATGTACACAGGCCCCTAAAGGATTAAAAATGTTCAGATACTGTCTGTTCCTTTTTCGGGTAATCTCAGTAGAGACATGCTGCACTTCTTTAAGCTTCTCATATATTATACATATTTGCATTTCCGCTGAATCTCGATCAGTCGAACTCAAGATATTAAGATTCTCTAATGATTCAATAATATTTCAACAACGTTCAGACGAAGAAATTATTAGATTAATGTGTGTACAAATGGCAACAACTGGCTTCTTTTATGTACATTATACATTGGTGATATATATTAGCGATATTTAGACCCTGATAAAAATATGTGCACGGAAAGAACGGTTTTGCTAAAGTATCTAAAAATTTAGCTAAATATACATCTAATATCTGAAAATAATTTCGTTACATGATTAAAATAATTATAGTAAGTCGCTGAAATATGATGATTCTGTAAAAAAAATTGACATTTCAGCAATCAGATTAAGTTCTACATAATTATTTTAATGAACCAACAAAATTATTTTGAGATCTGTATCTAGCTAAATTTTTAGATACTACGGGTACAAAATTCGGTTTTGTGAAGCGCAAACGAAAGCCAGAGACTTGCAGAGTTTCTTATTCACGCATCATGGAAATGCACGCCTTTAATCTACACATACGGAAAGAACGATTTTCTGTTTAAAAATAATTTTGTTGCGCCATTAAAATAATTATAGTAGGTCGCTGAAGTATGATGATAATGCTGTAAAAATTTTGATATTTTAGTAATCAGTTTGATTGTTTTACATAATTATTTTGATGATGCAACAAAATTATTTTCAGATCTGTATCTAGCTAAATTTTTTTATACTTCAGCAAAACCGTTCTTTCCCCATGCACCATTTTTCTGTATACTCTTTACAAATATAGAAAGAGGATATCGAAAAATAAAAATGCGTTAAATCATTGCAATGTTAAATTTACGTAAAAACCTATGTACACGGAGGATCTCGAGATTTTTAGAGTCTCTTTTTCTTTCTCTCTCTCTCTCTCTCTCTCTCTCTTTCTGCGGTAATAAAAGTTCACGTTTTTACGCCAAATCGCGATATCGTATTAAAACTTATAATAAACGACCGTTTCGGCCAAACAGATTCGGCCAAACTTCAACTGATGATATAATGTGCGCCTTTAAATATCAAAAGATACAAAATAGAAAACAATAGACGTTTAACTTGTACACGTAAATGAATCTCGCGTATCATTAATGTATATTATAAAAGTGTACTTGGCGCCTTTTTTTTATCTTTTTTGAAAATTACATTTACATGGTATCATTAACAAAACGATATTTTCACACACACAAGTTTGAACTATTTTTGTAGTATATCGCTGTAATCTACTTTTCATTAAAAAATACTCTTTCGTGAACTATTCATCATATACTGTAGGTACCAATAAAAATTCTAGATTTAGTAAAAACACAAGATAAATGCTATCATTTATCAAAACTCATTTAACCGATAAGCTTAAGAGGATCCTAAACCCGTCTGTAATACCGACAATCGTATTTTTCGCTTAATTTTTTATTGGCTTTATGGATTTGAAAAAATCTTGCACAGAATTAAAGTATGTGCTCTACTCCGTGGACGACCACCGATTTTGTAACAAAATAAGTAAACAAAATAATTAAAAAAAAAATCCACTTTAACAATATTTGCTTCGTATAAAAATTCTACAACTTGATGTTACAAAATGAGGGTGCAGGTCCATTCAGTAGACATCAAGGAAGATCATACCGTTTGTAGAATTAGGCTGAGACTCCAAACAAAAAAGTTAAATGAAAAGTACGATTACGAAAATGTAATGTACGTGATGACACCGGACCAGCAGTATTGCGTGTAGCGAGAGATGGCGCAGCAATCGAAACAAGGACATATGCCTCTTGTTAGACAAGGACAGATATAGATATATAACATAGAAAACAGGATTAGAAATGTTGACATTACCGACATCGAGGAAGTTCGGGCTTCGCTTTAGGATCCCCTTAAAGATGCAATTAAATATATGGATTTAATTTTAATTGTCATATATACAAATTATCTATATACATTATATATATATATATATATATATATATAT
>NW_020227324.1:10189-12073 GCF_003070985.1 Temnothorax curvispinosus
CACTTAAGAGTAGGTAAATGTACCAATGCCTGGACACGTACCTATGTCTGGATACCTTTAAAAAAATATATGAAAATAAACGTTTGTGGACCATACCATAACTAAAGTTTCAAACTACAAGAAAAAATATTTTTATCTTTGATTTTAATTCGCGTTATACTTATAAATAATAAAAAATATCCAGATATAGGTACATGTCCGGGTATTGGTACTTTTAACTTAATTTCTAAATGTTGAGCAAGACATAACATAGGAAAAACTCGTGTAAGATGGCCATAGAGAAAAGATGGCCAACCCATGTTCATTCGATGCTTCATGGCGAACTAGATTGAAAGAACATAGATTGGCCATCTTTCCTCTATAGCCATCTTATCCGAGTTTGCCCTATTAACTTCTCAATGGCTAGTTAAGAAGATATTCGACTTCGAGGATGCAACGCGTGAAATTCGATTAAATCCGCATAAACTTTTTTTTAAAAGTTCTGGACGTTCTGATAAGAGTTCCGTTTTTTAGTAGAACTCTAAGAATTCTGAAAGAAATTTCTATGATCGAAAACGATCCGGTCACTAGTTAAGAAGACATTCGACTTCGAAGATCTGCCGTGAACGTCATTTGCGTAAGTTTTGATGATAATTTTTTTCAATGAATTTTTTTGGTAAAATTACCAGAACCATCGCGAAAAAGTATCAAGAACTATAGAACTCGACTGTATGCGAGAAGAACTCTCTTTTATTCTTTATCTGCTAGAAAATGATCTGCTACGGAAAGTTAGCAGATCATTTTTTCGATCGACTGTTTTTTGGGTAAAATCACCAAAACTATTACTAAAAAGTATCAGAAATTATAAAACTCGACTGCATGCGACAAGAACTCCCTTTTATTTTTGATCTGCTGGAAAATGAAATGTCAACTTCATCGACATCAAAGCAAGTCATATAAATCAAAAAGATATATTTCGCACATCATACAATCGGTGGAATAATGCGTATAACATGTAACAACACTGTCTAAAAAAAAAACAGATGACATTAGCGTTAATTACACATTGACGTCATTGTTCGAGAGCACGCGGTTGCGCGAGATAGCGCGAGGTAACAGGACGACCACAAAAGCAAGGAGAGAGGCAGCAAGTACAAATGAAAACAATAAAGTTTAATAATGTTCAGTAAACTCAGATATTTACAAGTTCTTTACAGTTCCTTTCAGGTGAAGAGCCGTGAGCGCGCACAGACTTTAGCACGGCAAAAGCGGCGAGCGGTTAAGCGAATGCGAAAGTGCGGATGGCAAAGCGAAAAGCGGTTTAAGCGGTATAAGCGGTGTACTAGCGGTGATCTACGAAGGAGAATCAATCCCGCGCCGAGGCGGCGGTCGTTTTATCACCTCCGAGGCGAAACTCCCTCCAGACAAATTTCTACGAATTTCGGGAGGGTGATTGGCCGTCGGAGTCCTACGTCATCGCGCTGACGTCACTGTTTGCACGTGACGATCCGCGGATCGTTACTTATTTGCGCTTGCTTTTGTTTATAGCATGGTTTATAGCACCTTTCTATTGTGTAGCTTGACTTTGTTTGTTCACTCGGTCAGCTGTGGCAATGTTTTGCTGGCGATTAGCGAACTTTCTGGAATATGAGCGAAAGAAAGATCCATGCTATACTGACGAATTTAATATTGAAGAGGCGATTTGCAATGCGGTTAAGACGACACGGTGGAAATTGAATCTCGTCGACCGCCCTCCCTGCATGCATACGTGTTGCGCGAGCAATTTAGAATATCTGGCCTTATGCCTTGAATTGCTGAAATGACGCGATTTTCCGTACCGAATTGCACGATCTCGAACAGTCATAAATGGACATAAAAAATTAGAAAACCAATAAAATGCAAAAA
>NW_020227325.1:0-1131 GCF_003070985.1 Temnothorax curvispinosus
ATTTGTATCAGCATCAAAAATTAAATCGATTTGCGATTTATTTAAGTCAATTTACGGTTCTAACGAAGAAGCTGTGTTTCAAGACCAACAATTCGTTGGCGCGCAGTTTAGTTGGAAATAGTATTGAAAATTTACACGGAAATTATTTGCTACTTAGATCCTAGCTCGGACTTGATGGCGTTCTTATATTAAATTGATTTTAAATCTTAGAATCCTATTACTATTATTATTACCCTGATGGAAATATTTTACTGAATATAATGGAATTTTACTGAAATTCTGTCTCAATTGACCCAGATGAAAATATTTTGCTGAAAGTACTATGAAATTGATGATAAATGAAATGAAAGTTATTGAAAAATTACTGAATATATTTCAAAATAAATCATAATTTTCTTTATAAAATTTAATGTAAATACTGTGAAATATAAGAAAAATTAAATTATACTGTTGAAAAATAATAAAACTGAATCCTTGCTCGTTCAGTCGCTTTTTGGAATTGAAGCATAGGAGCCTTCGTTAATTTGAGAATTTAGCTGATGCTAATTCGAGTTTATAAGACTATAAGTCTACTTTTTGTTGAGAATTACTACTTTTTTATGTCACAGTTTTAAAAAATTCGATTTTTACTTAATTTATAGATTTTTTACTACTTGACTATTATTACACAGCTTGACTTCGGAAAATTTTTTGACACGCAATGATTAACCCTCCGAGAACACACCTATTTTTTCAATCACGGAGAACAATCAGGGTCAATCTGACCCTACACAACTCTGATCGCACTCGTCAATTTAAAATGGTGGACGATCAAAGTGTGTGTAAGGTCAGATTAACCCAGAGTGTTCTCTTGAAAAAAGTTTCTTTAAAAAAAATTTTTTTGACAAAAAAAACAGAGTCAAATTGACCCTTTGTGTTCTCGGAGGGTTAAGGCCGTTCGCTCCACATTTTTCAGCCTTCTAACACGATTTATCTCGCCATTAAACGAATAATTATTTTTTAAGTTTTAAAAAATTGTTAACAACTCTCTAATTAAATTTATAGTTTGACCACGCATACATTTCGACTATTTGTTAATCGGTTTTTTGGGCTTTTAACTTGATGTGGCTTCTTAATAACTCCATGTAATTT
>NW_020227326.1:0-3926 GCF_003070985.1 Temnothorax curvispinosus
ATGATATCAGCAATGTGCAATGCAGTGGTACGGAATTATATCCGACATTGTCATTTTATGATGAGTTTTATAGAGAATTATAATTTGTTAATAAATTTCTTAAACTAAATATACAGTAGTAAATAAAAATGTGGAACAATGTTATTAACATAATCAATAACTGAATAAATTGTAAACCATATTGTTCGAGCTGGTTATAGCGTTATCCCTGCTAAAGAAGTTCAATTTTTGTATAAAAAGTACTTTTCTAGTTCCTATCTTTAAGCGAAGTTCTATTTTTTTCTGAAAAAAAGAGAAAGATGTATCTACGTTCTTTATATTAATTTTATTATTTGAGGCAATTGCGTTACAATTTATATTATGATAGTATAAGCGCTTTTTATTTACACTTAAGTGAGCTGAGTCACTCAGTTACGTGAATACTTTAGGCTGAGAATAATCAGATAAAACGTCAATTTTTTAGTGAGTAAAAGAAATTTACCTGATTATTTTGGTGACAAAGCTATCGCATAACAATACAAGTTTCTAATCTCACTTTTAATAGTACAGTAGAAAGGACATGGTCTCGATTGTGAATAAAAATTCATTGAATCTCACTCTCCATCAGCATTAAAAGGAACGTGCGTTCAACTGACGTCACAAGTGAGAATTAACTGAGTTTTGATGTAAATAGAAAGCTATTTATGTGTCTTAAGTAAAATTGCACAATATATAGGACCCGGATTTATGATTTATTTGTGGTTATCGAATATATATTAGATATTAACGTAAATATTAAGATAGATATTAAGAGAGAGAGATAGTGGAAAATGTAATCTGCTTTACTTCACATGCAGAAGTCTCCCGCCTGACTTTATCGCTAAGTTTATATTTATGAGTGCAAGCAACATGGCTTAATAATACGAAAGGATATCAAATCTTTTTAAATACGTTTTTTATACTTCACACATTAAAAAATATATTTTTAGGCAGGTTTGCACTTACAAAAGTTATCACATTTCAATTTTGTAATTGCTTCATGTTACATAACATTACGTACATCTAATTTTATTGCCTCAAAAATTACAAAATACGTTTTTAGATAACTTAAGAATACTGAGAATACTAACGAAGGAATTAAACAGAATTAAACAAAAATACTGTTTCCGTCAAATAAACTTAAATCGGTCGCTTACTTATTTTCATTTGGCAGTACGCATAAAAAAATCTATTCCATTATTGATATTGATACACATTGTTATTTTGGTATTTATTTAGAATTGCTACTGCACCTCAAATATCGATGAAATTAGGCTTTTCAATATGTACTTTTCATATACCAACTATTCTCTGCTTTAAGAAATTATTTCTGTTTCGTTAACTTCGACGCATAATATCTGTAGCAGAAATAATTTGTAAAGCAGAGAATAGTTGGTATACGAAAAGTACATATTTGACGACTTGACATGTTATGAAATCTGTCATACCGACGGAATGTAGCTCGCGAAATTTTAAACAAGTGAAGCGCGCCACTATTATGATTGTTATGTGTCGTATGCACTGCGTGCAACCGTCCTATAAGAATCGCGATAAAAGTAATTATTTCGATAAAATGCTGTTTTTCGAATTCATACAGTTAATGGCGAATAAAGAAGAATTAGTAAATTTTCTAATTCAACACGGTGTGTTGCCATCAAAAATTAATTGTGGGAATTGTGGTGTGGAATTAACTATTGATAAACGGACATTGTTGTTTCGATGTCAAAGAAGATATTCCGCAGCAATGTCCTCAAAAAAGAAATGTGTCTCCAAGGCATGTAATTTTTTTAAAAGTGCCAAAGTAGGCACTTGGTTTGGGAATAGCAATTTGGAACTCGCTACAATTTGGAGGATACGAGCAAGAGTCGAAGAAAATTTTTATTGTGCCAGTAGAGGATCGAACGGAAGAAACGCTCCTGGCATGCATTAAGGAGTGGATCATGCCAGGAACAACGATTGTTTCAGATTGTTGGAAATCCTATAATTGTCTTAACAATGAGGGCTTCCAACATCTGACAGTCAATCACACTTACAACTTCGTCGATCCAGATACTGGTAAGTAACGGGAAACCTTGTGGTAAAACGTTAACGATATGAATATATAGTTACAAGTACCTATATGTTAAAATAAATATATCTTAATTTACAGGCGCCCATACTCAGCATATCGAGCGTGTTTGGAGAGAAGTTCGAGCAAATATTCCAAAGTACGGGACTCGATCGCACCATGTCGAGGGATATTTATTCGAATTTCTATTCAAACACGCTCATCCTAGGGCTGAGAGAATAAAAATCTTCTTTGACGTTATCGCCCAGATGTATCCTCCATTGTCTACTGTCGAGGCCGAGCAAACAGAGTAAATACATTTGGAGACACGTTTCGACATCGGAACAACAAGAAACTATGTTGCAACATCCGCAATTCCTACAATTAATGTTCGATACACCGCGTTGCAAAATCTGACATATTTTAATATTTGTTGCATTACAATACCATGTTATATATATATACATATTAGATATTTTATATTTATATTTTTTTTATTTGAATAAATGATAATTTTATATTTGAAATACATTACTTTGTATTAAAGTGTTTTTACCGAAACCACAAACTTCAGAAGTATACATTAATTTTTATTATTTATTAATTGGATTGAAATTTAGATCTAACATTTCCTGCAAATAAACGCTGTAGCTATATACATTGCTGCGTCGAATTTGCCCGAATTCCTACAAAGTATAAAAAACACAATAATACTTATTTGAAAATATAGTTATCAATTAAAATCAAAACAATTACCTCGTGATTTAAATAACGGAATCTATCCTTAATATTCCGCTTCCTCTCCTCTGTGTATGCATTTTTCAATGTGAAACTTAAAATATCATGCAAAAAATCTTCGGAAATGTGATTTAAAATTGCAAAATTTACAATGATCATTCTATTGTGATCCTTGAAATTTTTGTCCCAAAACATATTGCGAATAAATTTGGGCCATGTCTTCGCATCGCCAACAACATCTTGTACCGCGAGCCATGGATTACTATTTATTTGCTCGACTGAATACGACATTGTAAATAATAAGTTGATTTGGAGGTTGTAAATAACGATCTGAAGTTGAGCGCGTTAAGGTATGTCGCTACACATGTGGCCACGGAGCATGCGCATGTGGCCGCGGGGCATGTTTCTGTCGCTACCACAGTCGCTACATCGCGTCGGTATGACAGGTTTCATAACCTGAGAGTCGTCAACTTTAACGCTAAATATCTCGCTTCGCAGGGCAGACCGCCGCATTTTTCTGCCAGATTCTTTCGTTTTATGCAAAAACGAATCTATTAAGCCTAATTTCATCGATATTTGAGGTGCAGTAGCTATTCTAAATAAATACCGTTATTTTTTATAGTTATAGATTTTAATATCACGCTCAAATGCACAGCCATATTGGATATACATTTTATACTAAGCAAGGAATTAAACAGAACTGGACGGGATCTAAACAGAATTAAACAGAACTTTTGTTTCCACCGAATAAACTTAAATCTATGTCACTTACTTATAAAATACATTTGGCAGCACGCATAAAAAAGAAATCTATTCCATTATTGTAACACATACGTTGTGTCATTTTTTCTCGTTATAGATTTTAATATCACGCTCAAATGCACAGCCATATTGGATATACATTTAATACTAAGCAAGGAATTAAACAGAACTGGACGGATCTAAACAGAATTAAACAGAACTTTTGTTTCCACTAAATAAACTTAAATCTATGTCACTTATAAAATACATTTGGCAGCACGCATAAAAAGGAAATCTATTCCATTATTGTAACACATACATTGTGTCACTTTTTCTTGGTTATAGATATGAATAAGTATCGCGCTCAAATGCATAGCCATGT
>NW_020227327.1:0-2124 GCF_003070985.1 Temnothorax curvispinosus
TAATAATAGCGCAGATTATTAAAATAAGGGGATTTTGCAAAGTAAAGCAACAAAAAAAATGTGATGAATATCATGCTCAATATGCAATTATTTAATTGGAATGTAAGATATAAGTTTTCATTAGTCGTTTAAGTTTACATTTAATAGCTATCTCAGCATACTTCGGCGTAAAGGAAAATTTTGCGATAAATATGTTGTTAAATGCTGACGAATGTCTGAACCCAAAATATTGTTGCGTTCCCGGTTAATTACATGTCCTGGTTGTGGAAACAGTATTTCTGCATCAGCCACATGTTCAAACCATTGCTGCACAAAGTGTTCATTTGTGTATTCTAAAAAGTTATGTAGAATGCAGCACGCGCTGGTTATATTCGGAACAAATGTATGTGATACATCTAGTCTCTTCAGAAGAATTCTCCAGCGTCCTCGCAATCTGCCAAAAGCCATTTCTACAGCAATTCTAGCTGAATTTAAGTGAACATTAAAAGAATCTTGTTCGGGAGTCACTGAACCAGGATAGCCTTTTATTAGCCATGGTAACAGCGGATACGCTGGATCTCCAATAATCAAATATGGCACTTCCATACCATCAATATTTTTGCTTGACTGTAAGAATTATTAATAAAGTAATTGGAACATATTCTTTAAAATTGTTCAACATAAAATAAATCTATTCGTATTTTCGAACCGGAACATGTATAGGAACAAACTTTTACCTGTTATACATGAAAAATAGATTACTTTAATAAGTTGAATGTTTTTCGTACCTGTGGAATTAGTGTATGTACATTTTTATATAAATTAGAATCTTTGAACACCGCAGCGTCGTGAGTATTTCCTGGATGTCGGATGCAAATATCTCTAAATCTATAAATGTAAAATATGAATAACTAATGATTTATAAACATGATTACATAAAGATAGTATGTATTGCTTGCATACCTGCATTTGTCATCAACAACTGCTTGGAGATTGTATGAAGGCCAGCCCTTTCGATTCACATAATCTCTATAGCCGTCAGCAGGAGCCAGAATCGGTATGTGCGATCCGTCTATGCAACCAATAATTTGGGGTATGTGAGATCTCTTTTCAAAATTATTTGCTATTTCAACAGCTTCGAATTCGTTCGGCATATGTAAGTAATCTGCCATCATCACGTTATTGATGGCATTCACAACTTTATATAAACATTTCTTCACCGTAGATTTGTGGATACCAAAAATATTACCGACTACTCGATACTCTGCACAACTTGCCAATTTGTATAGAGCAACAGCCACTTGTTTTTGCACCGAGAGTGGTTCTCTGGACTTTAAAAAAATAGGTTTTGGTTCTAATTCTCTTTTAACAATATCACATAATTTATTAAATGTATCCTTGCGCATTCTAAAACTTTCAAGCCACTGTGCATCATCATATGTATTCAAAACGATGTCATCCCAAAAATGATAACTTCTACGTTTCATCCAAAGACGTCTATTCGAGACAAAGCAGAATTCCGCAAGATTCATAGGTGGTAGCAACATTTGATGTTGTACATTCATAATCAGATTCAGGGATCTTTTAATTTGTAAATGAATTCTTTTCCATACTTGCTGTCTTCTATGTATAATTTTCAATAACCTTGCAGTTCGTCGTTTATTATTTTCGATTACCATCATTTGTATCATACTTTTAAAAAGTTCCGTATACTGTAATGCATTCATTGTGATGAAAATGAATCAAATATATTTCTTCAACAAACACAGCAAATAGACACGATCGACACGATACAAAGTACAAAGTGTTTTTTTTTTTTTTTGGTTTCTGCTCCTTTGGAAAGGAGCAAAGCGCCTTCAACCCTGCCTTTGGGTTATATAGCGCAAGTACGAAGTGTACAAACGATATTGGTTATGTATAAGTCCGTAAACCTTTCAATCTTCTTCAACAGATGGCATTTAGATGAGGACTAAATTTTTACCTATATTCGACCCAAAAGTATCATAGGTCTACATGGTGTAAACGTTTTGTTTAGAAGCCTATTTTAGGTCAGGGCATAGGTCAGGTCGCGATTAGGTCGCACGGTGTAAACTAGGCCAATGTCTCCTCCGAAAGATAGTTTGGAATATAAAAATTCCTTACGTT
>NW_020227328.1:0-6890 GCF_003070985.1 Temnothorax curvispinosus
AAACAATCTACAACTTTTTATAAGAATTTCAACTTTTTATTTCAACATTTTTTTCTTGGTTGAACTATATAATGACTTCATTCAAGAAAATTTCTTCGTTTAACGCAATATAATCTCATTTCAACTAAAGATATTTTCAAATCAAAAATATTCCTTTTTTTCTGTGTACTAACTACATATTTGCGAATGATGGTTTTTACGTGCACATGAGTCAAGAGCATTGTAAATCATATTTTCAATTATGTTTTATTATTAAAACACATACTGCCTTTTTATATATTTTTACTACTATTTCATTTTCTTTTACTTTTAATTCTCAGCTGTAACTACTTGCAAGCGGAATTCAGCTGATTATTCTGCCTGTTTAAAACGCGCTTTAGAGGAAGCATGGCCACGATTTATTCAAGGTACATTCTAAAAATTTGTAAATTTTTATTATTATAATTTATTTATTTTGTAAATAAATTATATGCATTATTAAACAATTATATTACTGTAATGTTAAGAAATAGTAAACATTAAGAATAAACTAATTTACTTATTGTTAGATTTATCAAATATTTAAATTTTATTTAAATTAAAGGAACAAGTAAAAAGAGTAAAAATTTCTTTAATCAAATTATTTTAAAATATGGATAATAATAGCTTATGTTTATCTTAATAGGACTTCCAGAATATGATTTTCCATCTTTGGATCCAGTATTGATCAAACATGGAAAAATTTTTTTAACTGCAAACGAGCTACATGGAGAAGTAACTGGATCAAATATCACTGCTATCGGTTTAGCAAAGACTCGTTTTTTTGATGTAAGAACGCATTTTCTTGATGATGTCTTTCGTTTAGAACTTGATACGCAAGTACCAAAGGTGTTTGGAAAAGGTGCTGTGAAAATGGATGGTGCTGTGAATGTATTCAGAATTCTTGGCAATGGTACGATATTAAATTTCACATAATCTGCATAAGCAAAGAAATATTATTTATTTTGTTGAATGTATCTCTATTTATAAAGATCAAAGATTAATCATATACGCGTATCAAACCATGCGCGTTTCTCTTTATGACAGATCAACAAAATCTGTTTTGTTACGATCTCATTATTAGCTATTTATTATAAATAATAGTTTCGTTAATTAAAAAATATACAAAAATATACCATACAAATGTATATGTATATTGCACATATGTATAAATCTATCCTTAGCATAAAATTAATAATTATTGTTTAATGTAGCCATTTTCATAAAATAAGCCAAAATTTTTATAAATCATTATTAGTTTGTCGAAAAATATTGCATACTTTTATCATCACAGTAATTTACTTTTGTAACAGGTCACTTTAACGTAACCGCGACAGATATTAGAGGAACGTGGACTTTCATAGGACATGTAGTAAACGATACATGGATTGTAGAACATTTTCTTTTCCTTCCAACGGTTGGAAGCTTGAAAATATATTTTGACCTTTTGGCAGAACAAAGTAAAGAACTTAGTAAGTATTACATTAATTTAGTTATTTTTAAGCTCAAGTCGTATTTTATTATCTTTTATGAAATATTTTTATTAATTTTATGTCTATTTTTACAAATATAAATCAGGAAATAAGAGTAATTATATATGTAACATTACGTTTATATTATAATCTTATATTAATGTCTTTTTTCTGTAATATAATACTATATGTTCATTTTCAGATGATCTTGTCGTAAGTTTCGTAAACGAGTACTGGCCGCCGTTATATCGAATCGCATTACCAATAATGGCTGATTTTTGGGACCCATGGTTGGTTAAAAACATTGCCAATAAATTCTTCTCCAAAGTTTCCTTCTCAGAATTATTCCCATAAAACTCATATTTATTATACTAATTGTAAGTGCAAATTCCTTTTAAAATTAAAAACACATTTATTTTAAAAGTAATGTATATGTGAGCTATTTCTCTGAGATTCTATAACTTAATTTTTGTTTTCTAACTATTCCTTGTGAGCAAAATTAATAAACAACCTAAAATATTAATTTCAATTTATTATTTTTTCCCGTTTCTTTAATTCCTAGGTACCATAGGTAACCAATAAGAATAATCAACATTATATCTTTAGGATACATTTAACAAAAATTAGTAAAAATATATATAGGAAAGTTTATCATTATTTTTTATAAATCATCAAATAAGGATTACTTACACGTATTCACTAACAATACAGATATAGCATCGAAAACATATTTATACACACGTTTTAAGATTCTTCATATTAATATCATTCTGCAAATTAAGTTTCGAGTTTTTCCTTGGTATAGTAAAATATTTATTAAAAATTATTTTCTAAATAGTTTACCTGTGACAAAAAAATAACGTATATGTGTAAATTATATCATACTAGATTTTTCGCCCGTGCTTTGCACGGGCTCAAAATCTATTCTCTTCTCCCCAAACTCATCCATTAATTAAGAGCACCAACAGAACCCCATGAAACCTCTAATTTTTAACTCCATAGTAACCATTCCCATAAAAATTAGTAATCTTTTGATACCAGTTTCATCAAAATCATCAACAAAAAATTAGAAAAAATTTTGTACCGGTTTCAAAAAAATCGATCCATTAATAAAAAATTATTCATTAATAAAAAATTAAACTTATCCTCTAAAAATTAAAAAAACTTTGGCACTGGTTTCAAGAAAATCGGTCAATTAATACTCATTATTTCTTGAAATTTGAATAATTTCCAAACTGGTTTCCAAAAAATCGGTAATGAAAAACTATCCATAAAAATTATCCATAAAAAAATTCAGCTTGATATCTCAAAGTTTGCTGAAATTGGAGCAATCACGTACATTTTTTTTTAACAGAAATCGGAAACCCCTTTACTATTAGCAATTTTTCTAATTCTATTACATTTTTTAGTTCTTTATACCCATATCTATATATATAAGTATCTGACGTTTGTATGTCTGTTTGACCACGAACTACTTGTTATTTCCCAAGAAAATAGAAAAATTTCGTAACCGGTATCCAAAAAGACCGGTAACAAAAAATTATAAACTTTATCCCAGGAAATTATAAACAATCCCCGAGAAATTCTACTCCAACTTCATATACAATTCTTTGAGATTCGGTGGCAAAGAATTTAGTAAGTATTAAATTAATTTGAATATAATTTTATTCTATTGCTACTGTTTCTAGTAAACGTCGAATTGTAAGACAAAGATGCATAATTTATTATTTAAACATATATGATATAAATAGAGTAATTTCAATAAAATTTGCCTAGAATAATTAATTACAAATTAGTAGATAATCTATAATTCGTGTACAATAAGATATTCATACAGAGTTAAAATTATTATTAGAATTATTGAGATACACAATATTAAATTGAAATATCTGCAGTATAATTAATTGTAGAATGTACCATTTTGAAATGTTACACTTTTAAGAGAATTTGGAGATACCTTGATATTATATTACAAATAATAATAACGGGATAAAGTCAATCATAGTTTAAAAAAAAGGATAGTTAAAAGTATAAGATTACTTTATAAGTTGTAATCATATTTTATTTTATTTTATCTTAATATATTTAACATTTTTTGCCTATTTTTGCAAATATAAGATCACAAAACAAAAGTAATTATTTATGTAACTATAATTAATATATTCATATTGCTTTCTTTTATGTTGATTTATTTCTTCCTACAACAATTCTTATAATATGTATGTCAATTTTTATTTTCAGATGATTTTGTCGTAAATTTTGTAAACAAATACTGGGTCAACTTTATATCGAATATCATTATCAATAATGACTGATATATATGACGCTTGGCTGATTGACTTTCCTAATAAGATATTCTCAAAAGTCCCATTCTCAGAAATATTTCCATAAAATTTATATATATATATACTCTCTATATACTCTACATCTATATCTATATCTACGGGTATGTTTGAACGTTAATAACTTGAAAAGTATCGGACCGAATTCTTACTACAAGTACGTGAAATAAGGCTAAAATTTTCCGGGGAGTGCTACAGAGTGTGTATTTTCTCGTTACCGATTTTATGAAAACCAATTTTTTTAATTTTTTTAATTTTTACGAATAAAAGAATTTAAAAAATCGGTTTTCAAAAAATAGATAACGAAAAACTATACACTCTATAGCACTCCCCAGAAAATTTTACCCCTATTTTATATGTTTCTAATACAAATTCGGTCCAATAGTTTTTAAGTTAAAAACGTTCAAACATACACCACCTATAACAATTAAAAAAATAAAAAAAAAACGTTATTAACTTAAAAACTATTAGACCGAATTTTTATATTAAAACCATATAAAATAAAAATAGAATTTTCCGGCAAGTGCTACAGAGTGTATAGTTTTTCGTTGTCTATTTTCTGGAAACCCATTTTTTTTATTTTTTTTATTCTTACAAGTGTGGTGTATGTTTGAACGTTTTTAACTTAAAAATTATTGGACCGAATTTGTATTAGAACCATATAAAATAAGGATAGAATTTTCCGGAGAGTGCTATAGAGTGTATAGTTTTTCATTACCGATCTTCTGGAAACCGGTTTTTCTAATTTTTTCAATTCTTACACGAAATAATTGACAGAATCTCAAAGAATTATATATAAAACAGGGATAGAATTTTCCAGGGAGCAATATAAAGTGTATAATTTTTCGTTACCGATCTTTTTGGAAATTGTTATCAGAAATTTTTTGAATTTTTCGGGAAATAATTCATCGAATCTTAAAGAATTGTATATAAAACAGAGGTAGAATTTCTCGGAAAGTGTTATAAACTGTATTAGTTTTTTGTTACCGATCTTTCAAAAATTTGATTAATTTTTCGAGGATGGGTTTAATTGCCACGATGTGTATTATTTTTCGATAACAATTTTGTTTTTTTATGTAGGATAAGTTGTTTATTTCACATATTATATGTGAACAGTTACTTCAATTCGTAGCTTTCGTGACTGTCGCGAGTGATAAAAAAAGTTATTGGAGTTTTCTTGCAATAACCTGCAGTTAAAACGAGAGAAACAACTTATTCGATTTTTATATAAATAAAATTATCATTAAAAATTTGGATAAATGGAAAGAAAAATTCCCAAGAAATAATTTACACAAAAAAAAAATGATGTCAAAATTTTGTTAAAATATGTGTGTAAAATAATTCAATTCTTCATGAGAGGGAGAGGAAGAGGAAGAAGGAGAGGGAGAGAAAGAGGAAGAGGGAGAAAGAAAAGGAGAGGGAGAAGGAGAGGGAGAAGGAGAGGGAGAGGGAAAGGGAGAGAGAAAGGGAGAGAGAGAGAGGGGAGAGAGAGAGGGAGAAAGAGAGAGGGAGAGAGAGAGAGGGAGGGAGAGAGAGAGAGAGAGAGAGAGAGAGGAGGGGGGAGAGAGAGAGAGAGAGGGAGGGAGGGAGGGAGAGAGAAAGAGAGAGAGAAAAAAAAGAGAAAGATATATATATATATATATATATATAATTATATATATCAGTAAAAAGCCAAATTCTTCAAAAAAATGAAAACATATATTCAGCTTTATAAACGTAGATATGTCAGATATGTTCCTGAAATTGTATAGTTTAGTCTTTATATTTTAACTATTGTTTGTACGCAAAATAAAAAAATTACTTAAAGTATTAATTTCAACGCAAGATTATTTCTCTTCTGTTTTCTAGTATTCTTCTAAATACCGTAAGTAAGAAAATTATCTTCAATTATTTTAATCTACATTTTATTAAATGTTCAACAGCATTATTACGGACGATCAGTACAGTTGACTATAGTTTACTACAGTTACCAAATACTATCATTTTTTAAATACTGCGGTGACAAAATAAAAACAAAATGCAACTTTCTTTTCTGCAACAGCAAATTATCATTTGCGAGCTGGTATAAACACATTATTATTGGTAATGTCATATTTTTTTAAATAATTTTTTTTAAATGATGTTTTATATGATCACGCTTTTGATATCATCTATTTGCGTGCTGTGACAAGTAGTATATAAGTAGTATATAAGCAGTATATAAAGTGATACAGCGTTGTGTCAACTGTAGCCAAAGTGTTAACTTTTTTTCTATTAATGTATATATATATATATACATTAACGTCGTTCAATTTTATTATGTTGCTTAAAAGGCCTCGAGAACAGAAATGATATAAGACTAAACGTTCATAATCAATCAAACTATTCGCAAGAACATTAAACTAAGAACATGTTATTCTATGCAGTTAGTGTATTCAGCGTTGTAGCATTTGGATTTTCAACAACTGCAGAATTTACGCTTCGTAAGTCTTCTTTAAAACTTCTTTGTTATCTTCTTTTTAATAATATTATTCGGGTCTAATGTTAGTGTATCGATCGTTTAAATTATATAAATAAAAAATTTACTCTACAAAATTAATGTTAAGTTCTGACATAAAAATGATTTTAAGAAATATATGATATATTTTTAAGATAACAAATATGCAAATAAAAAAATATATATTAATAATATTTTAATTAGTATTAGCATATTCTACAGAACAGATCATTGTGACCAATTTCACTGAAAAATATAAAGACTCCTAAAACAAATAACTCTTCTGTATTCGTTTAATCTATTGTAAAGAGTTGCTATACCCCTTATTAGACGCTTATATTTCATGTATTTCTTTCTAAATATCTACACAGAAAAAAAGAAGTGTCAAATCAACATTGTTTATACTCATATATACGCAAGAATATATAATCTTGAAATAAGATTATACTGCAATAAACAAAGAAAACATGCTCGAATGAACTCATTCATTATATAGTTCAACCAAAAAAAAATGTTTAAATAAAAAGTTAAAATAAAATGTTAAAATTCTTATAAGAAGATTGTCATAATCTTGCGTATATA
>NW_020227329.1:0-1834 GCF_003070985.1 Temnothorax curvispinosus
GTTCGACACTACTGTACCGATACTACTATGTCACCTCATTAATTGGCAAATGCACGCAGACACACTCCTCGCATAAAAATAACATACAAACGTAATCTGAGATATTGACATTATAATTTAGTGCCTCTTTGTTAAAATTATGGAAGGTTACTAAAGTAATAACGAAAAAGAATTATTACATGTTCATCATAAAGTCGCGAAATTCTTTTACAACAGAATACCCCACTTGCACAAATTTGCAGTGAATACATTAATACGCTCGTTACCAAAATCGACTTATCAAGTACAAGTATAAACGAAGCAAAATGAAACTTTGAATAATAATAGTTATGGTAAAATGAATAATAGTTATGGCAAAATGAAACTTTGAATAATAATAATGTGGTATACGGGTGAGACGCTGCACCGCTGTGACTTAGGTCCAGTATTTTTTAGGTAGAGATCCTAGAAATATAATCTCCGATGCCCTTTTTCCAGTACAGCTTGAGACAGTTGGAACCGACATTTTGCTGGAATAGACGTTACAAAAAATCAATTCAAATATCTCTATGTTAAAGACATTTAGTTCCATTCGACTGTTACAAAAGACCTATGACAAACAGACAGTAATAAAAAAAACTCATTTATTTTCTGTCAGTATAGTCCGGATTTGATCTATTGTCTGAATACTGCGCAATAATCCAACGTGAACACAAAAAATCTTGCTGTCATTAATGGCAGGTAACGATAAATAGTCAAATATCTCTGTGCAATACTGCCGTACTGTTATACTGCCGTATTTACATAAGCACTCGTCATAAAAGCCACAAACTTGCGTTATCTCTCGTGATTCGTGATTTCCTCTCACCAACGTGATTCTGTCAGGATAACGGACGGACCTAGACGCGACAAGACAGAAAATATAAAATTATACTGTAGTAGCAACTCTGTTAGCTGTCCATGGATATTGCCACAAACCGAAGGAAAACACATCATGCGTATATAGGCTTTAAATATATTTAATGATTGTCAAATTCTGACAAGTGATAGCTGTTTACAAGAAATAGAGATAGTTACTGTCACAGGTAAGTCAACACGCTGTACCTTGCTTTCCTCGATCAGGATTTCACTCGCTTTTGCACACAAGTTGACCTGCGCACCTCGTACCTTAACCTCAGCCTCCTTGATAATTTTACACTTCTTTAGCTGCTCGATTTGCCAATCCAAGTCGCTAGATTTGGCCATCATATGGTGCAAAGCTAAATCGATCGAGGTTCTCCGCCGGAGAGCGTAGCCGTTGTTAACGGTTCCTCACGTGCTCATACGAGACCTCGCTGTTTCGACTGATGCTTTAGGACCTGTAGAAGAGCAGTAAACCGTAGAATAGCTGGGTAAATCTAAGGTACAAACACTACAAACAGGTAATAGAATAAAGCATTAACAGAGAATTTACACGCTGCACATAGTACTTACGGATTGTCCTCGTCGTTGTCGTTCGTCTTCGTCGACCTCTGGTTTCACCGCCGTGATCGACACAATGAAACGAGCGAATCGTCGCCGAGTTTCTATTAATAATAAAACAATACGACCGGGAACTCTTGTAATGGCGGAATTATTCGCTGCATTCGCTTCAAATCGAGCTCCAAGTCGCTCGCAATCGGCGATACACACCAAATTGTTTAATATAAAGACGTAATTAGAACTTTCGAAGTAAAATGGGCTGCACGTGCACACGGAATGCGCAACTGAACACGGTAACGGTTACCGCGCGGCGACAGTTGGCGAACTTTGATTGGCTACCGCGTCGCTTCTTGCCGCGCGCAAGCGTGTTGCGTCCCATGTGTAGGAGCCAATA
>NW_020227330.1:0-1564 GCF_003070985.1 Temnothorax curvispinosus
CGATTTTTAATCATTAATAACTCGTCAACTATTGCGAAAATTGCAAAATGGTACATGACTTTTCGACTCAGTTTGGCTCGCTCTATCTAGATATGAGAAAAGTACCAAGAATTCAGGGGCACCCTGTATATAAATGTGTGTTGCTTTGTTTTACCATATTTAGCAGAAAGCTTAAGTGTTTATATATAAAAATCTTCTTGCAAACTTTTCATATGTTTTTAAGCTTTTAAATTTAATGGAAATGGTACAGTAATATTTTTTTACAATTTTCTTTAACGGAGCAAACATACTGATAATATATAAACAATTTTTGTAACAAATAAATATTTACACTGACAGCTCGAGATCTTTACTTTGAAATTTTTAAATCATTTTTGTAATATATTGAGCAAATGCTCTAATTGATTTACACCTATTTTTATTATGTAAAAGCATTTGTAATTCTATGCAACCAATACGATATATGTAAACTTTCTAAAAGAAGGTAGAATTTTGTCGGTAAAGTTTTCAAATATGGTGTGTCCTTCAAAAATCAAAATGTATTTGTATTAATCTCCATAATGTATTCAACTGTATATTTTATGTATAAAACGATCAAATAGAATCTTGAGGAGGAGCACTCAATGCGTTTAAAACCAAAAATGGTTACTCTGACTCTTAATCTTACAAACTTATATCTATAATATATGTCCTTTAATATGTTCTATAATATCCTATAATATGTGTTATTATATTTTAAAAGTCTTCTGAATTATTTTCCTTGCAATTTATAATAATAAACTGCATTATATAGAATTACAAGTATAAATTTTTCAGGTGAACAAGGTTATGTTAATTAGAGGAAAACATGAAAAGAATTTTATTAGAAGAAGTTTGAGGGCTACATTTTCTGATGACTTAGCCTCCATGTGTTCATAAACTGGCCAAAAAAATAATTATAAAATTGGAGATACGCACACACAATTCTGAGCATTAAAAGTAAGTAATTTTTTAAGAAATGTATATATTACTTGCAGTATTAAATGCTATGTTTTATGTCTCAGAATTTATTAAAATTGTCTCCTTATTTTTTGTAGCAATCATCGTTAAAAAGCAGGACACACATACACGTTAAAAATTCTTACGAAATAAAAGAAAAATATATATATCCATAAACTAATATTTTTGATCGATTTAGTATATATGTAAACTGTTCCGGAAACTTTTGTGTTATTTCAATAATTATCATAAGTTTTAATTACCGTTAAATTAACATTATTTATTTCTTTCATCTAACAATAAACTGTATTGAATTTTTCTTATTTCAGAAGCTTTTAGAGCAATATTCTCTCGGAATACAGAAAAAGATTTTCAACACTTTGTAATGGAGTGGTTCAGATTCGCAAACGTCCGTAAGGAAAAAAAAACATTAAAAAGGTAATGTAATGTATTTCGGTATATACTCTCTATAAAATAAAATTATTGTAGTTTGCCGCGTTATAATTTATAAGTAGCTTTTTCACTAATTTAATTCTACTTTTATTTTTCAGGAAGTGATAAATATATTATCTTATTTGCGTGGCTC
>NW_020227331.1:0-1279 GCF_003070985.1 Temnothorax curvispinosus
TTTTTTTCGATATCATTATTATGTGCTAATATAGTATAAATTAATAAATATATTTATAATTTGTATTTTATATTACAGACTTGTCATGTGACAATTGCACGGGTGAAAATGGTGAGCCAATAACAAACAAAAATTTTAATAAAACACTAGGAACTATTTTTAATAATGCGAAAGATTGGGATGGGCAGCGTAATATACGACGACTATTGACCGCCAATGCTCATCAAACGAACAACGACAAAAATAATGTAGCAGATTAGATACTGTCTAACTCTTACTAACAAGGGAACGGTCGGAAGTGTCCCTACCCGATTTGGATGCGCTTTGGATATGTTGTTGAGCATCAAAAAATAGTAGACTCGTATTTTTTTTGCGGCGTATCTCGACATTTAGGGGTTGAAAAAACCCCTAAACAATAACGACCGATTTGGATGCGCTTTGGCTATGTTGTCGAGCATCAAAAAACATTAGACACGGGTTTTTTTTTGCTGCTTATCTCGACGTTTAGGGGTTGAAACAACCCCTAAAAAATAACGACCGATTTGGATGCGCTTTGGCTATGTTGTCGAGCATAAAAAAACATTAGACACGGGGTTTTTTTTGCTGCTTATCTCGACGTTTAGGGGTTGAAACAACCCCTTGAAAATAACGGATTTTATAGTTTTTAGCGAATATCTTCGAAAATATAAGACGTAACGACAAAACATTTGTACGAAATGTTTATGGCTTTTTGTGCTCTTTACAATAACGTAATCAGATTTTTCAAATTTGTCATATTTTTTAATTTAACCCCACCCCCACCTATTATTTTTGCCAAATATAACAATTTTTCCAACGCAAATTTAAGAGCGTCAAATGCCAAATATATCCATGTGTATTTCTATTATGATACCATTATTAGATTTTTGGCAAGACGAGATGATATGTGATATAGGCGTCGGACTGTAGATAGGTGTTGCGTTATTTCTGTTCAGTTGCGCCGTACGCTTAATAATTTCCGACCTTGAATTGACGACCTTAAAAAAACCGACACAGTATACAAGATAAACTGCAGGGATTGCAAGGCTACGTATATTAGGCAGACTAAGAGACATTTGTGCACGCGCCTCAGGGAACACCAGGGCGATATCAGAAAGCACACTAGTAACCATTCCGTAGTGAGCGAACACAGAATGTCTTATGGGCATGATTTTGACTGGGGGAAGCCAGAAATATTACACCAAGAAAGACATACTAGAAAGAGGGAATTAGCGGAGATGTTTTTTATTAAAAAATTTGA
>NW_020227332.1:0-3206 GCF_003070985.1 Temnothorax curvispinosus
AAATTCTGAAAAATCTTTCTTATTTCATCATTTGTTTAAAATAAATTATAAAATCATTTGAACAGCTATTACATTAAAAGTCTTTTTCAAGTTGAATATAATTTGTTACAAATTGATAGTTACAAATTGTTGTTATTCTTCTAGATGTTATAGTAGAAAATATAACATTACATTTAACGAATAATATAGATACAAAGAAGCAGTACAAAATACGAAGATAAAAATGTGACAGAACAAGAAGAAATGCTTACTCGTAATTATACTTATTATCTTCAAAAAATGTCTATCATTGTAGTTGTAGTTGGTATATTATGTTTAAGCTATTATATGTAAGTTGAATTTTCTTAACGTATCTGCTTCTAATTTAGCAATTAATTAACTTGTATAATTCATTTGTAATTATGTAAAATATTTATTAATTATTGCTATATTATTCGTACTGAATTTCAATCCGCTGAGCCATTTGAACATTATATAAACGTTTATGTAACTGTATGCAGGTATCGCTATAATAGCTTTAGAAATCTAGCGCACTGTATCAATCGAAGACTACCAAATTTTCGTAGATCACACAGACATGAAGTTGAACATTTTGTAAAGTATTACGTAGATGGAGAATCAGAAACATTTATGGACACACGATCTTTATGATAACGACAAATACTGAAAATAATGTGAATAAAATACAAAGTGAGTAATTATATATATCATATTAAAATGTATGCGGTTGTTATCAGTAAATATATTGTGGTTGTTTAATCTTTATACGTATAAATGTTTTTATTTCTTCGTCTTCTTGATGAATTTTGTATTTACGAAAGTAGTAATTCAGATTTTCACTACTTTTTAAAATTTTTTTATGTTGCTTGTATGCCGTTCCTTCAAAAAAGAATACAAAATGCTTTTAGCATTAATATTGCAATATTTTATTCTCAATTTCTAAATGATACTTGTATACCACGTAATAGATATGGGCAATATCAAATTATATAGCTGTATGACTGACTCATCTTTAAAATTTTATAGTTCTCTTTGTATGTTACGATTAATAATCGCGCACAAATTATAATTATTGTCAATTTATTTTTTACAGCGGCTAGATATCTCATCTACAGGCAAAATTTGGTTGTTATTGTAAATCATAACTCAAATAATATATGATACTTCTATGATGATGCAAATTTGAAGCGTAGACAATGCATTTCCTGTTATGCATTTATGTTTAGCATGTGTAAAAGATAAAAAAATCGACTGACTTAAATAATCTAGACTACTTAGACATATTATATAAATTTTAGACTTTAATTTAATAAATTTAAAAACATAGTAACTTTAAATTTAAGATTTGTTAGACTAATTAAAACTGTGATTTATTAAAGAATGGTTACAGTAAATAATTTTTCGGTAATAATCATACCTTTTTAAAAATTGTATCATAATAAAATTAAAAAATCTTAAATTTAGTCATTATTAATAAATTATAAGTTTATTAAATTACAATCTAAGAGTTATATGTAGGTATGTAAGTTCACAAAAGTGTTTATTAACGAAACTGTTCGAAAGCGGACTGCGCGCGCGAGCGAGGACACGAACCGCGTACACTCTTAAGCATGTGTCGCCAAAAATTGGAGGTACATGTTGAAATTTTGTCCCTACGTAATTACGAGGAACATAAGTCACTCTTAAGCATGTGTCGCCAAAAATTGGAGGTACATGGTACCTCGAAGTTAGGAAGTACGTTATGGGCAACGAATATTCACCCGACAAAAAAAATTATTTATTTCGAAATTTTATTATTATTTTTTAACTAAATTTGTTTCTTAAGATGCAGTCTATGATTATAAATATTTTTTTGTATTTGAAAAACACACTTACCTTGGTGGGATTTGAACTCGGGACCTCTGCATCGTGAGCCAACTGCCTTACGTGGTCGACTACTTCTTAATTTGAAGTAAACGTTATATGTATATAGTCTACATATGTCATACCAGCGCAAATATATAATTTTTCAAAAATTATCTTAAGAAACAAATTCAGTTTAAAAAGAGTAATAAAGTTTCGAATTGGATATATGATATAATATTTATCGCTATCTACCGCTGCTATTCGCGAATGTCTTTCGTTCAACAAATGTCGCGATCATGCCATGGTTGGCTACGTATACGAGGTATACGTATGTAGGAGGTATATACGGAAAGCCCCCTAAAAAACTGTACCTCCTAAAACTGTACCTCCTATGACACGTCCGTGCACGCGTCCGCGTCGAGTGCTTCTTTTGTACGAGGTACATATGTAGGAGGTACACATTTGTACGAGGTACATATGTACGTACGAGATACGTATGTACGGGGTACATACGAGAAGCCCCCTAAAAAACTGTACCTCCTAAAACTGTATCTCCTAAAAAATTGTACCGTGAATTTATAAGTGCGGTACCTCCAATCGGTACCTCCTCCTTTATCAGTACCTCGTGTATTCCGTACCTCGTGCTACTGTACCGGGAAAAGTATCTCCTAGCAGCATGTAACTCCAAATGTCATTTCCATTTAGAAATTAGTACCTCGAATTTGGAGATACTACGCGGTACATGCTTAAGAGTGTAGGAAGAGACAGTCAAAGAGCAAAGTAAACGGACAAGCACAGTTTATTTGTCTATTTACACTATTTACAAAAGCTGAATCGCAATTATAACGATGGAAGAGATCGTGTCGCGAAAGCGCAAGCAAGCGCCGATGCAGGCAGCGCGAAAGATTAAGCGAGCGAAAGAGCGAGCAACTCGAACTATTAACCGCACGCGAAAGAAAAGGAGCAAGCAACTCGAAATATTGACAGCGGCAACTCGGAAAGCAGAGAGCGACTGGCTCCGTTGCCAAGAGCGCGTGTCCCTTTCAGCTCTCGGGGGCTTCTCGCAAATTCGAGACTTTTCGATACACGTCTCACAGTGAGAAGTCCTCGAGAGATGCGCGATCGACAATTATAAACAGAAGAAACAAAGCGAACAAAGAATGCCTTGTCTCCACTGTTTACTCATTTGGTCGTCACGTCGAAAGTCACGGCGATAATGCTCAAGTCTCGGTGCTCGCAATTGCCGTGCTGAAATGCTAATTTATATTTTCGACTTCGCTATCGTTATAAACGTTTAAGCAATCTTAAACAGAAACAGTTCTATTTTAACTGTTAATAAATAAATTTTAGAATTAAAGAAA
>NW_020227333.1:0-3538 GCF_003070985.1 Temnothorax curvispinosus
AACTTTCAGATATGACAATTTTTCGCGGAGTTATGCTTATTTGAAGTTGGGCAAATTTTTGACGTAAATTTTTGTTGCGATAATTTTGTTGCCCAGTGTATCTCTTGAAACTTTTTTACGTAACAATTAAAAAAAAAAACACATAATTTAAAAGTTATTCAAGATATACAAATTAGGAGTCCCATCCTATGTGCATATACTTTTTGCATGCACTATATGCTAAAGAAAAATGACGGGTTTCTTCTATAGTACAGTATTTAATTCATTTAATTATGTCTATTCTATTTAATTCATTTAATTATGTCTATTTAATTATGTCTATTCTTACAAAATAACAATAATGTAATTTCAGCAACATTCCGATTGCTACCCTGTTGAGCGAAAGAGTGTCTTTCTTCCGGCATCCA
This sequence comes from Temnothorax curvispinosus, assembly GCF_003070985.1. Classification (NCBI taxonomy): domain Eukaryota; kingdom Metazoa; phylum Arthropoda; class Insecta; order Hymenoptera; family Formicidae; genus Temnothorax; species Temnothorax curvispinosus. The sequence goes on from NW_020227333.1 coordinate 408, forward strand.
CTTACCTTCTCGTAAAGCCAAAAAGCGCTCTTCTCACCCACACTGAGGCCGGACTTGGTAAAATCCTTTATCCCTTTGAATTGCGTGAAGACGAACTCGCTGGCCCGGTTGGAGTAGAACACCTGCGGTTGGCCGGAAATCGGCGTCATCGGTAGCGGCGTTTGCCCGTACGGCGTTGAAACGTAGCCCATACCGGTTGCTGGCTGCGGATAGTACTGTCCGGGAACCGGAAGCAAAATCTTTGGCCTGGGCGGCATCGTTCGCAATCGCGATGAGTTCGACATGTTTGCGACCGATTTTGCGACGCGACTGTCTCGAAGTACAAGACGAAGTACTACAAGCGAAACACTTAAGCGAGACACGTGTGTTTTGGTACCTTACGTGTTATCGGGTATACGATTTTCCGCGATCGATCCTCCCTTACTCGTCCAGGATCCACAGGGAGTTACGGGGAGAAATTTTCGTCCGATACTCTCGTAGAACAAATACCCGAGGAACACATTGTTCCGACTGCATTTAAATTGCCCCGGGGAACACTTTGCGATTCAGTGTTCTACACGTTTACAGTCGCTGGTTAAACAATTCAACGTAATAATCAGCGATAATCGACTCTGCGATTTGCGTGCGATTTACGGGAATTAGAGATCCCCAGTGTTCACGAGACAGATCACACAACATTTATGGCAACGCACATGTGTATGATTTGCACTACATAAACGTATCGGCGTCTGGTATGTCACTTTGTCCTCTTTTTGTCCCGTCCGCTATTTTCCGCAGATCCATGAATTTTATTTGAGTGCAGATATAAATAGACGGACAGACGGAAGAATGTTGGCAAGCTCCTAGAGCAGGATTCCGTGGAAGAGATTTATCTTGAAAAGCAACCGCGTGTCTCTTTGCGAAATATACGAAAGAGGTCATTCGTGGCTTCTTAAACGACCTAAACGATCATAAAGAACCATTAATATATCGCTATATAATATATCACGCTAAAGAACTATAATTTGATTAAGATATGTAATAAAAAAAAGTTACTGGAGAGCGAATTGAAAGTAATAAACCGAGCGCTTCAATAAACTTTTATTGAGAAGGTTTTATTTCCAATTTGAAATATTAACAATGAGGGTCACAGAATATTCTACTTTATAAAGCACTTTCAATAATTTAATATTATCCATTTCAATATTATACAATTTAATGTTACAATGTCTACAAAATGTCACAATAAAATACTATTTTAACTTAATTCAATTTAAATTTAACCCTTAAATGCCCCCTGGGGCAAGTGTACAACCGGGTAGGTCAATCACTCAACTATCATCAATGGGAGCATGAACTCCATTTTTGGCAAGAACATTTGAAAATATATCATTGTAAAGGGTCCAGCGGACCCCAGACCCTTTACAATGATATATTTTCAAATGTTCTTGCCAAAAATGGAGTTCATGCTCCCATTGATGATAGTTGAGTGATTGACCTACCCGGTTGTACACTTGCCCCAGGGGGCATTTAAGGGTTAAATTTAAATTGAATTAAGTTAAAATAGTATTTTATTGTGACATTTTGTAGACATTGTAACATTAAATTGTATAATATTGAAATGGATAATATTAAATTATTGAAAGTGCTTTATAAAGTAGAATATTCTGTGACCCTCATTGTTAATATTTCAAATTGGAAATAAAACCTTCTCAATAAAAGTTTATTGAAGCGCTCGGTTTATTACTTTCAATTCGCTCTCCAGTAACTTTTTTTTATTACATATCTTAATCAAATTATAGTTCTTTAGCGTGATATATTATATAGCGATATATTAATGGTTCTTTATGATCGTTTAGGTCGTTTAAGAAGCCACGAATGACCTCTTTCGTATATTTCGCAAAGAGACACGCGGTTGCTTTTCAAGATAAATCTCTTCCACGGAATCCTGCTCTAGGAGCTTGCCAACATTCTTCCGTCTGTCCGTCTATTTATATCTGCACTCAAATAAAATTCATGGATCTGCGGAAAATAGCGGACGGGACAAAAAGAAGACAAAGTGACATACCAGACGCCGATACGTTTATGTAGTGCAAATCATACACATGTGCGTTGCCATGAATGTTGTGTGATCTGTCTCGTGAACACTGGGGATCTTTAATTCCCGTAAATTGCACGCAAATCGCAGAGTCGATTATCGCTGATTATTACGTTGAATTGTTTAACCAGCGACTGTAAACGTGTAGAACACTGAATCGCAAAGTGTTCCCCGGGGCAATTTAAATGCAGTCGGAACAATGTGTTCCTCGGGTATTTGTTCTACGAGAGTATCGGACGAAAATTTCTCCCCGTAACTCCCTGTGGATCTTGGACGAGTAAGGGAGGATCGATCGCGGAAAATCGTATACCCGATAACACGTAAGGTACCAAAACACACGTGTCTCGCTTAAGTGTTTCGCTTGTAGTACTTCGTCTTGTACTTCGAGACAGTCGCGTCGCAAAATCGGTCGCAAACATGTCGAACTCATCGCGATTGCGAACGATGCCGCCCAGGCCAAAGATTTTGCTTCCGGTTCCCGGACAGTACTATCCGCAGCCAGCAACCGGTATGGGCTACGTTTCAACGCCGTACGGGCAAACGCCGCTACCGATGACGCCGATTTCCGGCCAACCGCAGGTGTTCTACTCCAACCGGGCCAGCGAGTTCGTCTTCACGCAATTCAAAGGGATAAAGGATTTTACCAAGTCCGGCCTCAGTGTGGGTGAGAAGAGCGCTTTTTGGCTTTACGAGAAGGTAAGTGGATGCCGGAAGAAAGACACTCTTTCGCTCAACAGGGTAGCAATCGGAATGTTGCTGAAATTACATTATTGTTATTTTGTAAGAATAGACATAATTAAATAGACATAATTAAATGAATTAAATAGAATAGACATAATTAAATGAATTAAATACTGTACTATAGAAGAAACCCGTCATTTTTCTTTAGCATATAGTGCATGCAAAAAGTATATGCACATAGGATGGGACTCCTAATTTGTATATCTTGAATAACTTTTAAATTATGTGTTTTTTTTTTTAATTGTTACGTAAAAAAGTTTCAAGAGATACACTGGGCAACAAAATTATCGCAACAAAAATTTACGTCAAAAAT
>NW_020227334.1:0-2174 GCF_003070985.1 Temnothorax curvispinosus
TACTCTTCAAGCAAGTTTAACGTAATATAATTTTATTTCAAGATTTCCACGTTAAAACAAAAGATATTTTGAAATCAAGAATATTCTTTTTTTCTGAGTACGATTGGAAATTAATTGGTGGTCTTTCCAATCTCGTACATATGCGAGAAAATAATGTACAGAAAAAATAGAAATATAGAAATAGCCCTACTTTGGGCATAAAAAAATATGTCAAATCTTTTGTATGTACAAATATTTTGTACGTTACCTTACGTACTTTACTATTGTGGTCAATGTTGACCACTTATCTTGTCGTATCCAGTTTTCTTTCGTCGGGCCAGATCGGACTTACCTTTGTCGCTCCTGGCCATATACAATCTAGTCGCATTTCGAACAGATCAGAAGGAAGGAGAAAATTCCTTCCAATGTCGGATCATTATTATCCCCGACAAGTAATATTATATGCATACGTTCGAACACGATTCGAATTACACGCGGCATCGATCATATCAAAAAATGCACAACAAAATGTTAATTTACCAAAAAATATTAATTTATAAAATGACTGCACAAGGTTGATAAAAAATATTTTTATATTACTATAATTCTATTATTTACTTAAGAATATTGATTGTCCGTTTCTTAATTTGTGACCCGTTATTTTTTTAATTTAAAATTGTAATCAAGTACAGAAAAAAATTTTACTTCGCGTTCTATGAATATTACGTTATATAAATATCTCAATTATATCCCGCGAAAAAGTAGAAATTATAATGTAGACAAAATTAAAAAATTAATAATAAAAAATTTCTCGAAAAACCGACCGCAAAAACCGACCGCAAAAACACAAAGATGCATTATTATACATGTTATTCATGCATCTCGAAAATGTATCAATGAGATATAGGTACAGAATAAATGACATGAGATCCGAAAAAAAGAAACTTCCCGCACGATTGATATTATAATTAATCAATAACTGCATTGTTATAATTAAATAATTAAATAATATATATACAAATCTTTATTTTACGATTATCGATATAAATGTATCTCGTTACATTTTTATATATATATATGTCTTTATTTCAGCTATACGCCAAGAAAGGACTTGGTTTACAATTCCACTTAACTCACACATCCATCCACGCATCAAACAACATTCTTCTTTACAAACAAGCCGCAATACATTATGATTTACATTATTTACAATCGTTATCTTTTTTGTAGCATTCCTCTCTCCTTTTCTATAATCTATTTAGCACCTTTCCTTTTTCCATTCTAAATTTGTCATCGCATATATTCTCTAATCGTTCTCCGTTATTCCTACCTAAATTCTCAAACCACATACTTATGATCTTGCACTCGCTTATATAATGCTTTAAATTGTCCCTACCTGACTTACAGAATCTACACTTCGTATCTTCTTCGTCAAGCCAGTATTTATTTGCGTCCTCAAAATTACCGCACCTTAATTTTACCATCGCTCTAATCTCGTCTCCTGTTTTCACTTTATCCAAGTTAGCTTTTAATAAATAGCTCGGCGTTTTGTTTGTCACCTCTATATCTTTGTACCTTGTATTATACCTTGCCTCTACTATTTTACTGTTTATTATTTGCCCTTGAATATCCTGTTCCCTTATTCTTACTAAGCCTTTAGTATTTTTACCTTCATTATTTAATTCTTTTATTACTTCAGAGCTCCAACCATTGCTATTATAAAACCTTTCCCGTTCCAAATTACCCTGGTAACCATATCCGATAGAAAACGATTAAAAACGGCTATATCTGTATCGTTTTTAATCGTATCTTATCGGTTCTATCGTTGCATATTTAGAAGACAGATAAAACATTAATCGAATCGAATCGGTTTTTATCGTTTTAGGTCCGAATAAGAAAATAACTATACAAATTTTATAGTTATGAATCGTTTTCTATATGTACAATTATTGTCCGTCTGAATCAATCGTATATACACGATATAATATGTATCCTTATTTATGGTAATAATTTTACCGTATGCATTAATACGGATATATAAGAATAAAATGATAGACATCTTATCGATATTTATATGACTTAACCGAACCGATACATCTATCGTTTCTTATCAGGATTTTCTGACATACAACTTATCATCTTCTTTATGGCAGCAAATCGGTTCGTTTTCTATCGTATATTAATGATATAAATTG
>NW_020227334.1:2184-3012 GCF_003070985.1 Temnothorax curvispinosus
AAAACCTTCTACTTTGCATATGTTTTTATAAGGTTAATACGATAGACATCTCGACGATATTTATACGACTTAACCGAACCGACACATCTATCGTTTCTTATCAGGATTTTCCGACTGACAATCATCTTCTGTACGGCAGCTAATCGGTAAAATATTTTATTTGTATTTTAGTGCAATTTTAAATAAGACGTTTCTAATGTAAATGTTGTTTTTATTTCTCTAATAACCGTGAAAATTTTGGCCCTTGGCTTCCTGGTGCTGTTGTTGCAAAGGTGGAAGCTTAATTATTTCAAAACAATGCAATTCTTTCTTTATCATAAAAAGATCTCTGATATTTTTACAGTTTATTTTTCTTTTACACGGTTATAATCCGGTGGCATACAGAGTAACAAACATCTAAAGATGTTCTGACTGATATATAGCTGAGAAATTTCAAATTTTTCCAATTTTTTTCTGACAGGGCATCGTAAATAAACGGTTCACTATTAACTATATTAAAAAGACAATTATAGCTACTTTAATACCATTAAAAATTATAGAAACCGATGCACCACTAATAAGAAATTTAGGATGCAAGCCCATGTGTATTGTATCGAGAATTTCTTATAGAGTATCGTGAATAAACAAAACTTCAAGTTAAAAACTGATTGAGACCGATATAAAGGTAATAAGAAATTTCCGATAGAATCCCAAGTATTTTGCAACGTGAGTTTCTGATAGAATACCATAAATAAACGATTCACTAATTATATTAAAAACGATAGAAACTAATATATAGCTGATAAGATATTTACGATAGGATTCCAAGTATTTTGTAACGTGAGTTTC
>NW_020227335.1:0-19373 GCF_003070985.1 Temnothorax curvispinosus
ACACTTAAAAACTATGAGGAAGCAATGTGCAAGTTTCTACTTGCACAATTAAAAACAATGTGTAAGTTTCTATTTGCACACTTTTTTCCATTATTCCCTTCATATCTTTTTCACTCTCCGCCAACATCGCTCTATCGTCCGTATAAACCAGCGTATATAACTTCCTCCCTCCCAACCTAATTCCCCCAACCCCCTCTTCTCAGCTCATCATTAATGTCCGTCAACAGCAACGTAAACAAAATCGGACTTAACGGGCACCCCTGTTTTTTAAGTTTTGAATGAAACGGCGAATGTATGCGGTAATACGGAGAAGTCGGATCCAGCTCGAGCACGAGGTGGGCAGATCCCACTCAGGAGTTGGATCGACGAGATGAACGGTAACTTTGCGCGCTTCGGAAGATACTGTTTGCAAAACTTCCTTTTCGATAGGAGTCGGCCTTCGGAGGAGGATCGGCCACAAGGCCGGGGATTTTCTAAGCCACGGAAGGCCGAACCACCATAATTTATGGTGGACAAGGTCGACAGCAATAGAGCCGCGAGAAGCGCAGTCGGCAGGATTGTCGTAAGAACGGACGTGCTGCCAACGTATTGACGGAAGGCGCGTCTGCACCTCGGAGACGCGGTTCGCGACGTAGGAATTCCATCGAAATGGATGTTGTTGAATCCAAGCCAATGCGATTTGGGAATCAGTCCATCCGAATAATGACGCTCGCGGAAAGCGCAGGGAATTTTTTACCCAATCTAATAACCGAGTTAATAGAACGACGGCGTTAAGTTCTAATCGTGGAACGCTGACGGTTTTTAACGGCGCGACCTTTGTTTTGGCCGCGAGGAGGGTAACCTGAATATTTGTGGTAGAATGCACGATTCGGAGGTAAACGACCGCGGCGTAAGCTCGAATGGACGCGTCCGCGAATCCGTGTAATTCCACTTCGATTTTATCTTGACGCATCCCTGTCCATCGGGGAATGCGTATTTCACTAATATGAGGCAAATCCGTAAAATAATTAATCCAATGAGGTAAAAGATCGTCGGGGATCGGAGAGTCCCAATCAATTTTACGGAGCCAGAGTTCTTGCATTAACATCTTGGCCGCGATGACTATCGGTGACGCCCATCCGAGGGGGTCATATAACCTTGCAATAAATGATAAAACGGAGCGTTTAGTATGAACAGTTACGGCGTAAGGCGAGATTACAAAAGTAAACGAGTCGTCATGCGGGGACCAAGATAGGCCGAGGACCTTCCCCCTTGTGGTGGACTGCCTTGGCGCGGCGAGGGGGCTCCCCGTTCGGATCCGGCGGGTCATATCCGGTGGCTTCTGCTTGCAGAGGTCACTGCGGTGACCCGTCGGTGAGGTGCGGGGTCTAAGAGTCCACCCTTCCTGCCGCCGGCCCTCGGGCCGGAGGGGCGGGAAGAATGGGAGCCCGGCGACTCCCTAGGGACTGACCTTCGGGTCGGACCCAATCGCCGGTAGGGGAAGGCGACCCCGACTTCAAACGCCCGTTCGGCCGGGACCGATAGGTGAAGCCGTGTCTTCACCGCCGGCCATGAGCCTTCACTTCTTGGCCATTGCACGCCGGTGCTCCGGCAGGCTGGGCAGTGGAAGCTGGTGTTTCCTCCCCGTCACTCACTGCACGTCGGTGCTTCGGCAGAGTGGCGGGGGGGTTGGTTCCCCACGGGGTTCCCGGGAGGTGGGTTCCTTCCCCACTTCTGCGGCGGGCAGGGATGGCGTCTCGTTGCGGGAGTGGGAGGACCCTGGCCAGCGCTCCTTTAGGGGCGTACGCCCTTTTCAGGGCGGGCGGGGGTAACCACCTTTCGTCCCTTCCCCGTACGTGGTGTAGGTGAGGGCGGAGGGTAGGGCCCGCACTGCGGACTTGCACACCAGGGATGTGATCCCACGGTGTCCGCAGTGCGGAGGGCAGTCCCGAGCCGCTTCGACGTTTTCGGAGGTCGGGGTCGGGCTGCCTGGAAGGGGGACCTGTCAGGCCGCTCGGACATACTCCGAGGTCGGGGCCGGCGAGTCCAACCGTCGGACGCAAGGGCCGGCGGCGCGTTGGTTAGCTCGTTAGTCGGCGATCGGCTGGGGGTCTCCGTCGTCTCCTCTCGCGGGCGGCGGGGGGCTGGGATCGAGCTTGCTCGGCCGGTCCTCTCGTCGTTCGTGGGGGGGGGCGGCGGGGGCTTTCCGGTCGGGGTCGGCTGCAGGCGGTGTTTCAAGGGTCGTGGGCGGCTCCCGGGAAGACTCCCGGGGGGGCGTCCTCGATACGGGTTTGGCAAACCCGGGGATACCCGAGCTCGGGCAGGCTGGGCTCGTTAGCCGTGGTGAAGGCAACCAGCCTAAGGGAGGGCCACCCCGAAAACAAACCAACTTTAAATAATATGAAAGATGTCGAATAAAGTAAGGGAAGGCCTACCGTCCTAGGGGATTTCGGAACCCCAGGGACCGGCGCGGAGTGGGATATTGTCCCGGTTCCCCCCGTGTCGTCATCGAACGACGGGCCGACCTGCGTGTTGCGGGCGAGCACGCAGGTGGAACGAGCGATCGCTCAGGTAATGCGGTGAAGCAAGGCGTCACCAAGGTGACGAGGGGCAAGTCCTCTAGGACAACTAGAGGAACAATGAGGGGTCCTGCGGGTGCACGGGCGAAAACCAAACAGCCTTCGCACAAACGCGTTCCCGAGGATGATCCCACTACGAGCGAGGATGAGGAGAACAACCTCGCCTTGCGTATTTGTAAAAAAGACGGGAAGAAAGACGACGCATTAATAGTCGCGTCTGAGAAGTCCTTGGACGGAACTAATGCTGTTAAATCAGGAAAACTTCTGTCCGGGTCCTGCTCCGAGGATTCCCTAGAGGATGAGAAATCCTTCGAGGTTACAGAAGAGGAGGACAGCCACACTGATGCGGAGATGAAGGAGTCTTCGACCAGGCAGGTGAGGAAGACGGAACCGTCGGCCAAGCCGGCCGAGACGGAGGAGGTTTTGAGAGGTCAAAGTAGGCCTGTAACAACGGGTGCCTACGAGGAGAAAAAGTACCAACAGGCCAAACGGAATAGGATAATGGAGAAGCAAAGACTCCAAGATATCCAAAATCCTGCGGTTCCGGTAAACCCCTCAAAAAATAGAAAGATTCGGAAGAAAGGATTGTTGGAGGAATTACGCGATGCCCCAACGGTCGACCTCCCGAACCGTATCTTGGAGGCTGTCAAGGTGGTTGACAGGATATGTCAGACTGCCGGAAATCTCAAAGGCACCGACCAGAGGTCCCTGAGGGACGCCGCTGCAACAATTACAGTAGCGACAACGCACATGGTTGGTAGGCTTGGGCAAGTCACCGAGATAGCCATGAATGTAGAGGTAGAAGAGCTTTGCCAACAAATGGCAGCGATGAAAAAAGAAAACGAGGAGCTGAGAGCCCTCGTGGAAAAGTCGCTAACCATTAGGAGAGAAGAGCCCATGGATGTGGAGCCCTGTGACACTCCTCTCCCGGACTCCCTGGCTCGTAAAAGGGGAGCAAGAAAAGTGAGACACGATAAAGTGATCCCCAACTACTCGAAATCCACGGACGAAGAGGAGAGGGAAAGGGCAAGAGCAGAGTCCGATGCCAGACGCCAGGTGATCCTCAAAGAGATAGTCCAAGAAGAAATGCCGGCGGCGTAGAGGCCAGCGCTTGGTGGGAAGATGGCGGTATTGGAGGAGGCTGTCCCACCTGAACACGCAGCGCAGGGAACACAGAGTCTCGACGAGAGACTGATGAAACTCAAACATAAGTTTGAACGTATGTTCGAAAGTCTGGCTAATAAATTGGCCATCAACCAAGTGACCGCTCCGTCAACTGCTCAGCAAAAGGCAGGCAGGGGCGGCCAGACAGCAGCTGCTCAGGAAATCTCTATCCCCAATAAGGGAAAGAGGATGGTGAGTGGCGATAGGAGGAAGAAGACCTCCAGCGGCAAGGGTGCGCAGAAGCCCTCGTTCGCAGAGGAGCAAGAAGTGGTAGCGGTGCAAAAGGGACTAAGACCTCTGGCACCGCAACAACCAAACAGGCCGGTAAAACCACCCCTGCCACTAGGGCCCCATCAGGGAACACTGCGTCAAGTGCGTGGACTACGGTGGGGAAGAAAGGCAAAGCGGTTGGACGTAAGGCCGAAGGGAAGGTTGGAGGCGCGGGCGGAACATCGGCTGGGGGAAACAAACCAGCCGCCACCGTGCAAAACAATCCGGCTAAACCGGGGGGTAGGAACGCGGAGTCGGGTAGTGCCCTCCCCAAGAGAGGAAAAAAAAGGTCGCCACGCTCCGCGGCGATCACGATTACGAATTTGGAGGGAAACTACCACGAACTTCTAGATGAGGCCCGCTCCAAGATAAACCCAGGGGAACTGGGTTTCACAACGGGCTTCAAGCCGAAGAGGGCTCAGACCGGGGCTTTAATCATTGAAGTCCCCGGCAAAGACAGCTCGGCCAAGGCGGATCTACTTGCTAACCACCTGGCCAAAGTCTTCGAGGGACGCCCTGGGGTCAAGATTGCGAGACCCACAAAGACAGGCGAGATAAGAATCCTTGACCTTACGGATTCAGCCACAGCGGAGGAGCTGGTGGTAGTTATTGCGGAAGTGGAAAGCTGCGTACCCAAGCAGGTTCAAGTTGGCCCGCTCGTCAAGGGACCGAACGGTCTCTTTACAGCGTGGGCGAGGTGCCTGCTAACGGCGGTGAGTGCCATCCAAAAGGCTGGCAATAAACTGATGGTGGGTTAGTTCCTCGCAAGGGTGCAGCCGCTCGAGGAGCGCCCCCTACAATGCTTCAAGTGCTTGGAAGGGGGACATGTCCGAGCGGCCTGCACAGGCGATGTGGACCGTAGCACCCGGTGCTTCCGGTGCGGAGACAACAACCACCGAGCACGGGAATGCAGAGCCCCCCCCCAAGTGTCCCGTCTGCAGCGACCTGGGAAAACCGGCGGGACACAGGGCGGGCGGTAAACTTGTCCTTCCGCAAGGAAGAAAAGTAAGCCGCTAAGAAGTAAGGGAGCCACAAAACCGGGTACATTCTCCTTCCAGGCCGAAACAGGCAACGGGTCGAGGGGCAGATCGGAGTCGGGACCTCCTAAAGCCCAACCGAGAATCACCTCTATTGAAAAGGTGAGACTCTCGGTCAGCAAGAGGAAGGCTGAGGAAAGAACAGCCTCAGATGTAGAGAGCTGCGGGGAAGTTGAAATGGTAGACAGACCCAAAGCCTAGAGAAAGAGGAAAAACAGAACGAGACTCGGACCAAGCGAAAAGGCAACAGCGGCAGCAACAACCGCTGCAGCTGCAGGAGCAGCAGCCACAGCTACCGTGGCAGCAACTCGTTCCTGCGCAGAACCCTGAGGAAATACAGGGTAACGAAGAGGTGGAAATGGAGCTAACGGAGCCGCAGCAAACGACCCCATTGCCGGTTCCAGCCCATGAAGCGACGCCCGAGACTTACGAGCAAGTAGTGCAGGAAATGCAGCAGAATGCAGAGCCTTAATTAGTAAGAGGAGAAGAGAAAGAGGTGGGGGCCTTTGGTGACGAGTACTACTAATGGCCCCCCAGCGCATTCTGCAGGCTAATCTAAATCACACCACCGCCTCGCAGGACGTGTTTCTTCACATTGTGGCGGAGCAGGGGTGTAACCTGGGGGTGGCCGCCAAGCCGTACAGAGTGTCGCCGAACAACGCGTTGTGGGCGGGTAGCCGGTGCGGTTCGGTGGCCATAACATGGAGACAGACGCGGGATCCGGTTCCCTGCTCCAAGTTTGGGGTGGGGAACGGATACGTCGTCGTGAAATGGGGCCGTGTCTACGTGGCGGGAGTATACGTTTCTCCCAATATGGACACGGCCTCATTCGAGAGGGTATTAGACGAATTGAGAATTTGTCTAATGAGAATTCCGCCAGCACACAGGCAAATTCTGGTGGCCGGGGATTTCAACGCCAAATCGACGTTGTGGGGCTCCCCGGACGCTACTGCCAACGCTAGGGGCGGAATTCTCGAGTTATGGATGGCGGGCCTGGGACTCGTGTTGCTGAATTCCGGGAACGCACAGACCTGTGTGAGACTGCGGGGGGGATCCATAATCGATCTGACTTGGGCCAGTCCCTCCGTAGCCCGCCGGGTAAGGGATTAGAACCGCCCGGCGGGTGGCCGAAGAGATCGAGACATTGTCCGATCATTTATTTATAGAGATGAGTCTCTCGGCCGCCCCCTCGAAAGTCCAGGCCCGTCGGAGGGAGACGGAACTCCGCTTCCCGAGATGGAGCTTAAGGAAACTGGACGAAGACTATTTAAGAGCCTCGATCAGCGCCTCGCTGTGGGTCGACAATCTCACGACAATCGAGGACGTCGACGAAGCGGCCGGGAAGATAGGGGAAATAATAAAGGAGGCGTGCGATGCCGCCATGCCCCGTTTCCGGCCGCAATCAAGGAAGACAGCTTACTGGTGGACGAAGGAGATCGCCGAACTAAGGCGCTCCTCCGTCCACGCTAGGCGACGCTGGCTTCGAGCCAGAAGAAGAGGCGACCAGCGTTTACTAGAGGAGACGGATGTGGAGTATCGCTCCGCCAAGCAGCTCTACTCCCAGGCCATAAAAGTGGCCAAGGACGGGTCCTGGCAGGAGCTCTTGAAGGCTCTGGATGAAGACCCGTGGGGGCGTCCGTACAGAATAGTCCTCAATAAGTTGAGGACTTGGACGCCCCCGATCACGGAGTCCATGGAACCCGAGTTCCTCGAGGAAGTGGTGAGTACCCTCTTCCCCGACGATCCCGGGGAGAGGATGCACGGAGGTCCTGCTCCACCCACGGTGGAGTGGGAGGAGGGACTCGGTGTATCCATGGACGAGTTGAGTAAAGCCGCCAAGCGTCTCAAGGCGGGCAAAGCTCCAGGGCCGGACGGAGTGCCGGGCAAGGTTTGGTCCTTGGTCACCGGGGAACTGGCCGAGCGCCTGTGCGCACTGTACACAATGTGTCTCCGGCACGGCCGGTTCCCCAAGGCGTGGAAAATCGCAAAGTAGGTCCTCCTCCCCAAACCGGGGAAGCCCGCGGATCAGCCATCGTCATACAGACCAATTTGTCTGCTGGACGAAATCGGCAAATTGTTCGAAAGGATCATAGCCGACCGACTAGTCCGGCACTTGTCCCGGAGGGGTCCGGATTTATCGGACAATCAATACGGCTTCCGAGAGGGGCGATCAACGATCGACGCCCTGAAGCGCATCATGTCCCTCTCGGAGACCGCTACGGAGGCCGGCAGGGTGTTGCTGGGAGTAAGCTTCGACATCGCGAATGCTTTCAACACCCTGCCGTGGCCAACGATAAGGGAGGCACTACTCTATCACGGCGTGCCTCCCTACTTAGTGGCCATATTGTTCGACTACCTCCGGGACAGACAGTTGGTCTACACGGACCAAGATGGTCCGTGTCAGGCTGGTCGTGCGGGGGGTTCCACAGGGGTCGGTCCTCGGGCCGCTTCTGTGGAACTTGGGTTGGGATTACGTTCTCCGGATCGCCCTCCTCCCGGGGTGTTGGTTGAATGGTTTCGCCGACGACACCTTCCTGGGAGTTAAGGGCGATACGTGGGAGGAGGCCATACGGAAGGCAAATGTCGCAATGGCGGCGGTTGTGGCCGCAACGAGAAGGGTGGGCGTCAAGGTGGCTCCCCAGAAGACGCAGGTCGTCTTCTTTCACGGGAAGTCCAAGGGGAAGCCACCAGCCGACGTCTATATCATGGTCGAGGGAACCCGTGTCTCCGTGGGGTCCAGCATGAAGTTGCTGGGCCTCTGGTTGGACGGTACCTGGAGCTTTGGCGAGCACTTCGCTCGCCTTACTCCAAAAGCCAAAGGAGTAGCTAATAGTTTGGCGAGGCTAATGCCAAACATGGGAGGGGCGAGCGGTCGTGCTCGCCGGCTCTACGCCGCGACCGTGCAGGCCGTGACGCTCTACGGCGCCCCGATTTGGGTGTCGGCAATGGAGGGCTCGCGCCAACTGCGGGCGAAACTTCGCCAAGTGCAGAGGACGATCGCCCAGAGAGTATCACGTGCCTATAGCACGGTCTCCAATGCGGCAGCAAAAACCCTGGCAGGCCTCCCCCCGATGGAGCTTGCAGCCCGACAGTACGCCGAAGTATACCGGCGTGTAAAAGAGCTGCAAACCGGGGGAAGACCAATCCTGCCGAGGGCGCGCAGAGTCATAAGGCTCCAGGAGAAGGTCTGGTCTAAAAGTGGCAGAACTGGCTAGATAAAGCCGAATTTGGTAGGAGGACCGTCGATGCCGTCCGACCCTGCTTGGCCGAGTGGTTGAGCGGTCGGAGACACGGATTGTCATATCACGCTGTGCAGGTGCTTACCGGGCACGGATGCTTTGGTAAGTACCTGCACAGAATAGGGAAAAAGGCCACAACTGCCACCACTGCGACGAGGTGGAGGACACGGCGCAGCACACGCTGGAGGTATATCCAGCGTGGGCAGCACAGCGCCGTGTTCTACAGGGGGAGGTCGGGAATGACCTCTCCTTCCCGGTTGTAGCGGCGGCAGCAGTCGGGAATGAAACGAAGTGGCGGGCATTCCTGGCCTTCTGCGGCAGTGTAATGTCGCAGAAGGAGGTGAGCGAGAGGATTAGGAGGGGAAAAGTACGCCCCCCCTCCGACCGACAGGGAAGAAGAGGAGGAGGAGTGGACGCCGAGGCGACCATCAAGAGTTTCGTCGCCGCCAGAAGTGTGGCGGCGACGATTGCGGCCTCGAAACGGTGCCCTGAATACGGTCCCACGTAGGGCGCGATAGGAGGGGGAGAAGGGGGACGGGCTCCGAGGACTAGAGAGGAGATGGTGGGCATTTCTTGGCTTTTGCGGCCAAGTAATGTCCCGCAAAGAGGAGGATGAGAGGATCCGTCGGGGGGAGGTAGTTCCTCCTTCACCACCATCGACGGATTCCTCCGACTAGATTCCTGTCAACCACCGGTGCTAGGAAATGACAGGTGCCATTACACAAGGCACGAGCAGGAGATACACCTTTGGGAGACTCCCCTCCGACTGAGGGGAATCCCGGAGGAGAGGAGGTTTGGCGTCCCGGCGGGGTAACGGGCGCCGAACACAACTCCCACAACTACGGGAGGAATGGCGGGGTGGGTGGTGTCCACACTCCGCCACACACAATAAGAATAGATGGCTCAATAGAGCCGACGAGTCAAATCGTCGGGAAAGGAAGCCCAAGCCAGGGTCTAGCGCTGGAGATGTCCCGGAAGTAATGATAGTCAGTTCCCGGGGCGTCTCCATAAGCGCGGCGAAGGACACCCGCTGGGTTTTAGTGGGTAAGAATCCCACACTCCCCCCGCTCCTTTCCCCGGAGGGCAAGGGAGTCTTCCCTCTCCAACATCAGAGGGGGCTACCGGGCCATATACCGGGCCTTAGAGCCCGGGAACCCGGTAGTAGATTTCCCAGCGTCAAAAAAAAAAAGGCCGAGGACCTTGAGCGTGTCATCGCGATTGATCGGATAGTCCGAGGATTCACGTTGATCCTCCGGGATATCCGTCAATAGTTTGGCTGAATTTGCGGCCCATTTTCGGAGGGAAAAACATCTGCGATTCATTACGACGAGTTGCTTGCGTTTTTCGAACAGCGACGGAAGGTCGTCTGCTCCGAAAAGAACGTCCTCGACGTAGGTCGATTCTTCGATTATAGAAACCGCGTCGGGGAAATCTTTACATTCGTCCCGAGCTAATTGAAGAAGGCAGTGCTGCGCGAGAAATGGCGATGGCTTTTGGCCGTGAGTCACGGTAAGCAAGCGATACGGTCGAATCAACAGACTTTCGGGAGGGCGCCAAAGAATTCGTTGGAAATCCGCGTCGTCCCGATGCATGCGTATCTGACGGAACATCTTCGCGATGTCCGCCATGTATACGTAACGGGATAGTCGCCAGCGTAAAATTATTGCAGCGATGTCTTGTTGTAGCTTCGGTCCCGCCATTAGGAAATCGTTGAGAGTGGTTTTATCGTCCGACTTGCTCGACGCGTTAAACACGACGCGTAATTTAGTAGTTGTACTCGATTCGCGTAAAACGAAATGATGCGGAATGTACACCGGGGGGTATCGAGAGGGCTCGTCGTCGTGTACCTCTTCCATGTGCCCCATGGATTTGTACTCCTTTAGGAAATCGTGATACTGAGCGGCGATCTCGGGTTTCTGCGAGAGTCGGCGCTCCATTTTGGAGTACAAGAAAGAAGTCTTTCGAAAAGTGTCGCCTATATGAAGGGGGCCGTTCTGAAAGCAAACAAACAATGTAACGTCCTTGAGAATCGCGAGAATGCGTATTAGCGAAATGATTTTCGCACGTTCTTCCTCTTCGGTGAGAGGATTTTGAGAGGAGATACTTTCGTCCTCCCAAAAACTTTGGCTCAATAAATTCGTATCCGCGCAGGATACGCAATTCAAAACGGAAGCGGACTCTCCGGCTGGGCGCGCGGTGCCGGCAGAACCGGAGACGATTCATCCGAAAACAGTAAGCTGGCCCGTCGGGGTGCCGACCGGACCTTGACGGAGGCCGTCGAGCAGCAGAGAACCGTATAATTCCGCGCCGATTAGTACATAAATCGGGCGATTACAAGAGGGATCGGGATCTGCTAACGGTAAATCGCGTAGATGCGGCCACATTGCGGCTGGCTTTGTTTGAGAGGCTGTGTACGAAGTGATTCGTTGGTATACGTAGCCCGAAAATGGGAATATCGGTCCCTGTTTGTCGCATGGCGCGAGCGTGAGATTAACTTGGGATCGCGCGACTCCATTAAATTTCTCTCCGAAGCAATGTATTTTTAACGCGGCACGATGACGCCTGGTTCGCATAGTCTGACAAAGAGATTCGAATATGAAACTGTATGTCGAGCCCTGATCTAGCAGCGCACGTACTTTAAATGTGCGGCCTTCGATAGTACTTAGATTAACATACGCAGTAGCGAGAAGTACATGAGGCGGCTGCGTTACATCTCGAATAGCATGCACGGTTTGAACGGACGCGGAGGGCGTGGCCGGAGGCTCGGGAGCAGCGGCGACAGACACAGCTGACGGCGCGGAGGACGGCGAGTTAATCGCAAAAAGCTCACATTTGGTACCACTTGCTGTACCCTCGCTGTGAAGCAGCGAATGGTAGGCTTGACGGCATCGATTGCAACGTCCTTTGCTCAGACAATTCTTTAAGTAATGCTCGGTCCTCAAGTCACTAACCTATGCTAAGTTGTAAAGCGAGGTCCACCCTGCCTACCAGCGGAGGGGGTGCGGGAGGGGGGCCAAAGGCCCCTCCTTGCACCCCCCCCGCGCGCGCGCGTGTGTGTGTGTACACCATGTGGCTGCGACATATTCATCATCAAAAGCCACGCAAGGATGTTAGGTGATAGAATTTAAATAACATATTGTCAGGAAAAGTTAGTCGATTTATTAATTCAGTATGATGTTTTGGCAGCTACAATTAAGTGTAGTAAATGTAGCAATGATATTAATATCGATAAAGAGATATTAATGTACCGATGTAGAAAACGGTACTATGTAAAAAATGTACACAAGAAACGTGTGTTCAAGCAGTGCTGGTACTTGGTTTTTGATCTCTAGATGTACCTGGCTGGTCCTCAGAGGTGAATGTCGGAGGATATATTTCGGCGATGAGCTCAAAGAATTTTTCAATTCGTTCCAGACGGCTATAGGCGCGTTTGAAAAGAAATTCGCACAAATATCCAAGGACCTGATCCTCCCTGGTTCCGTACCTTGGAATATTGCCGCGAACTTCTCTCCAAACACGCTCTATGTGCTGCGTATGAGCGCCTGAAATTGGAAAAATTTATTAGATACAAGGAATAAAAATAATATAATTAACAACTGTACAATTTCGATTATTTTAATATATATATTAATTTTGAACATCTTTCACCGCTTTCAGGATCGACGAAGTTAAAGGAATGGTTAACTGTCGCATGTTGGAAGCCCTCATTGTTTAGACAATTATAGGACTTCCAACAATCTGACATGATCGTAGTGCCTGGCAGTATCCATTTGTTGATACACACCAGGAGTGTAGTTTCCGTCCGATCCTGAACTGGAACGATAAAAATTTTCTTTAAGCCTCGTCCATATCCTCCGAATATCCAGTTACTTCTGACGAGCCGACCACGATTATATTTTCTCTTTCCAATCTTTGCCTCGTTAATTTCGACTGTGCGTCCTGGGCCACCAAGTTTCTCACTATGCTGTTCAGCCCAGAACACACAGACCTGTAAAAAAAAATAACATTAATTTTTTATTTCATACATTACTATATATTTTTGAAAAACATATATGCAGTACGTATATTTATAAACATGTTAAAATATAATTACCTCTCGGCAAAAATTAAACCAATCCACAATCGTGGCCGACGACGACACGCCAGTTTCAGCCAGAGTGTCATCTTGACGTGGATGTCGCAACATCAAAAAACATGTAACAATTTTATATATTGTTGCCACGTCAAAATGACTTTTGCCGAACCAAGTACTTGCTTTGGCACTTTTGTCGAAATCGCACTGCATCGAGACACGTTTCTTGTGTATATTTTTTACGTTGTACCGTTTTCTACATCGGAAGATTAATGTCTCTTTATCGATATTAATATCACTGCCACATTTACTACACTTAATTGTAGCTGCCAAAACACCATGCAGGATTAAAAAATCTACTAACTTTTCTTGGAAATACGTTAAATGGCCAAACTCTAACAAGCCCAACATTGTTGCGTGGCGTCAAGCGTGCGATTGCGTGTCGCGTGTCTGACAATAACATTGTTGTGCTTCATTTGTTTAAGTTCGTTAATTTCAAAATTCGTGCATTCAACTGCGTGTGGTTACGGAGCATGCGCGTGCGGCCACTGAGCATGCGCATCCCCAGTAAAACAGGTACATTGCATCTGCGTCGAATCTACGTAATACGTGGATGGAGATTCATCCGCGAGTTATCCACGTATATTCAACGTTTCTTGTCCATCGTCAAAATCGAAGAACCTTATTTACGTGGATTCAACGTTTCTTTTCTATCGCCAAAATCGAAGTACCTTATCCGCGTGGATTCAACGTTTCTTTTCCGTCGCCAAAATCGAAGTATCTCATCTGCGTAGTATCAATGTAGATTTTGCGAATATTTCCACTGTTCTACTGACAGATAATTTATCAATCTCAAGAGACATTGATGTTGTCAATCGCAATTAATATAACTAAATGGAACGTTTTAATGGTTAATTAATGAAAATTATAGTGAGAGCGAGTCAGTGGTCTCCTATGCTAGACGCTGGATTCACGCTTCGGTGATCTGGGTTCGATCCCAGTCAGGTACACAAAATCCTGGGGAGTTTTTTTCCCGGTGATTCGTGGTGGGTCTAGTAGAAGGCGGCGGGGGTTACAGGATGTGCGCCTTCTCGGGATTTTCGGGGGACGCCATCAAGTCGATTTCTCCCTCCTAATGGGGGACTCGCCCCCACCTGCCCTGGTGACGGGTATGGTGGGGAAAGAGGAGATATCGGCGCTACCGTCCTTCGAAGAGAGACGTTAAACCGTTGGTCCATGAAGGAAGGAAACGGGAAACCACCTTCAGCATTTATCTCAAGAGAACATTATGGCTTCATTTACCGTAAAATTTTCCGGAGGACTAAATAGCTCCCCAATCGGATCTCCGGGGGGAGCTGCTTTGAATGATGCCACACGAAACGGAGTAAACCTGCGCAACAACCTCCAAATAGGCACATGGAACACTCGGGGCCTTCTACAAATCGGGAAACTGCTTATTGTGAAAAGAGAAATCTAGTTCCTCAAGCTGGACATAGTAGGACTGAGCGAGACACACTGGAGAGGGGAAGGACACTTCAGCACTGCATCCGGCAATGTCATATATTTTTCGGGCCACAACTCGGAGAGTCGCAACGGAGTGGCTCTGCTGCTTTCCAGTACAACTAACAGATCGGTCCTAGGGTACAAGGCGGTCAGCGATAGGGTTTTAATACTAAAAATCAATGCACACCCACTGAACATCAACATTATACAAGTGTATGCCCCTACGGCGGAGTCGACAGAGGAAGCCATCGAAACATTCTACGAACAGCTAGAAAATACTATAAACGACCTTCCCAGAGGCGAAATTCTTGTTGTGATGGGGGATGTGAACCCGAAGATTGGACGTACAGTCGTTCACTTAAAGGTTGCAACACTTTTTTTTGGATGGGTTTTGGAACGCACGAATATTTAGAGACTGCGAGCCACTGCGTCTAGGGAGCTGCCGTGACCAGCAGTGAGCTGTAGTGAGAGGTTAAAGACAGCTGTCAAAGGAGCACATACAGGGTGTGTATACACAACAAAAGCATCTTACAGCGTAACATTTGATAACAGGTAGGAACAAGACATCTTAAATAACGTATACTTTTTACGATATTTTAATTTAAATAAATAAATAAATAAATAGATAAATAAATAATTAAATAAATAAATAAATCTATTTAAATTAAAATATTTAAATTAAAAAATAGAGTAATTCCAATAACTTTCAAGTCTTAAATAATTTCTCTTACATATTTCGCGACGTTTGATAAGTCTATCTAGTTAAGATATAATATGAGCTAAACGATTTGTTATATATTTCTATACGTTGTAGAATTTTGCCAAAGGACTGGAATAAGAGAAAATTTTATTTTGCAATAAATATTTTAATATATTTATAATTATAAGTCAGATATGATTTGCTTTACAAAGATGCAGACTGTAGTAACCATCATATATATTCTTGCAGATAATATAAAGAAACGAGGAACTGTCCCCTTGCGCAAACGTATATGGCACACTCTTCTGCGTGTTATTCACAAGTGGATGAACATGAGTGGATACATCTATTCATGGCTTCCGTGAACTATTTCCAAGGAAAGTCCCACGACCACCTGCAGGTTGAACGATAAATAAATATATCATTCAGAATAAAACGCGAAAATTCGTTAGCTTAACTGGCAATAATTTTAATATTAATACAACAACGTTTCGACCTCTACTTTGGGTCCTTATCAAGTTATAAGTTATTTAGCAATGATTGAATTGCGCGTCAGGTTTTGAATCTAATGTTCGCTATGTTATACTTCCTGACCACATAGTTTAACGATGATAATAAGATCATTCAAAACCTGACGCGCAATTCAATCATTGCTAAATAACTTATAACTTGATAAGGACCCAAAGTAGAGGTCGAAACGTTGTTGTATTAATATTAAAATTATTGCTAGTTAGGCCGATGAATTTTCGTGTTTTATTATTTTATCACTGGCGAAGAATTATTTTATGGATTATTCAGAATGTTTTTTCTAACGAACAATTGTCCAAGGTGAATAGATTCGCAGAAACTTATTTCAATCAAAATCCAAACACTTTGTCAAACATTATAAAGCTGATAGAAAAGCGTACAAATAATCTTAAAGAGGCCGTACTTATTTTTACAAACCGATTTGGGAGAAATGAAAGTGACCAATTGATCTGATCAATCAAAAATATCAAATATGACCCAAGACATATAATTATCAGCATAATTTTTCAAATAATATTATTTTTATTTATTATTACCGTTTTGTATAAATAACATTTTATTCAGTTTTAATTATTTCTAATACGTCTTAATATTTTTCGAGTTCAACGAGTTCTGAGCTGAGCGTTGAATGGCGGCCGAAGAGGACGACCACGACGGCTCGCGCCGCCACGGAAGCCTCGCAGCAAGGAAGATCCGCGGAAGGCCAAGGCACGGGACCGAGCTCAGATCCTCGAGACTGGCGCGAGAACGCCGATCTTTTCACCTCGCCCAGGCCCGGCAATATTTAGTATTTTATTAATAGACTGGAAGTTACTGATAAAATTATCTACGACATATTACTGTTGTGTAATTAACAAATAATTTATATAGTATTATAGATTTGATGTTGTTTAATATCTTTCGTAAAATATCTCTAAACAGTAGTTATTACTATCTGTAGAATAAACATTGTATTTTCTGTTGAATCTTCAAAATTTAATATTGTTCATAACTTTTTTTTATTATCTTATACATTGCATATATTTTCGTCTATTATAAGTAAATTAATTTTTCGGAATATGACGTATGATGTATAAATATTCTTTATCACTTTTGTAGATCATTTATTTCAATTGCAATATTGAAAGATGTTATGTATTTCTATCGTTGTTAAAGAACTTGACGAGGTATAATATATTAGATTCCATGTATCGGATTCTTATTATTTTTCACTGTGTATGCTTTACATTTATTTATTATAGTTAGCTGAAACTATTTTTATATTGTGAGTATAAAAATTAATACATATTCTGTTAACGTTGAAATATCGAAATAATCTGTTTCAAATCAAGCGCAAGAAATATGTTTACTTTTAAATAAGGTTTTATATTATTTTTACGTATTATTATATTATTTTTAAAAGTCTGTGGAAAATTTTTAATTCTTTATGTTATTTCTAAATATTTTTGTAACATTTTGTTTGCATTAATAGAATTTTTTTCTACAGCCAAAAACAAGGTATTTTGCCCCTACAAAACACCCTGTTTTTGGTTGTAGAAAAAAATCATGACGTGTAGGAGCAAAATTGAGGTCACATTCGGTTTCAGCAGGCAAAAATACATTGGAATACCATAGTCTAGTCCATGGCGCAGACAACTTTTCTCTTTTTGTGGGCCTGTAAAGTTGGTGAAATCAACAACTTTGACCCCTTTATATCTTGAAAATAAAAAGCCAGCTAAATCTGAAACTTTCTGAGGATTCATGACTCATTATAGACTATCATTTAGTACTTGTAAGTAGAAGTCTAAATTCAAGGGTGAAAAAAGAGACTATTTTTAGCCTGTTTTTGCGGTCACTCTTTCTGCAAAAGAGAATAATAGGCAACAATCCACTAATTGGACAGCTATTAAAACAGTATGATTTTTTTCATGCCACTTGTGATATATGGGATTTTATACGATTATCTGTCGACATAATTTGACTCATCGGTAATGGCGAAAGAACACAGCTCTTAGAATAATACTTGTTTATTACAAACTAGAAGGTTTTATATCAGTTTTATATCAGTTTTTTATTATGCAGCTTCAAAAAGTATCGTTACAATAACAGTTACAATCGTTACAAATTCTTATACAGATCTGAAAGATTAGAAAGTGAATCTCCAAAGCTCGAGCCGCTTGTCCGGTCTGTAAATAAAGACACTGTCGATCGGCATCGACCCGGAGGGATTCACCTTAACCCATCGCCACTGTGTAATACGTGAAGAAGCCCAGCTTCACGAGGGTGATGAAGATGATGAAGAGAGGCGGTGGACAGCAGGCAGCATGCGTAGTGATCGGCAGTGATATTAAACTTTTATTGTGCTATTTAAACTTTTCTAATTTAAACATTACTTTATACATTATTAACAGATGATGGATTTTATAACAGACAGCACAAAGTTTTTGGATCGTTTAGCAGGCAATACCGAGCATTTCAGAAATGCGATGACTAAAGCTGGATTCATTGTCAGCGGCGATAACCATCCTATTTGTCCTGTTATGTTGGGTGATGCAAAATTAGCAACAACATTTGCAGATAAAATGATGGGTATGAATATATTTTCATATAAATTATAAAATCTTTAAAGAAATAAACTATCAATGATAAAATATACAACACCTACCATATTGTTACGCCCACGCTAAAACGGCCTTTAACTCCGAGCTGAAGCAAGCGGTCATTCCGCAGAAATCGTGAAGCGGTCCCTTGACAACGGGACATTTATTGATTTAATTACCGCCTGTCAGATTGATCTGGTGACTCGAATCGTTCGGTCCGGTTTCCCAGAACTCTCTTGTATTCCGTTCTGAGTTTAAATAAACCCAAGTTCCTATTGGTATAACGAGAGTGGTTATTTCTGCGATCCCGGAAGTACGCGGACACGTTCGTGAGTGCGCGCGACACGAATAGCGAACGGAGCGTAGGTAACAATATATTATCAAAGTTTTACGACTTATTCTGTTATATTGCACGAGAATGATTTTTTTTTTTTTACAGAAAAGGGAATTTACGTCATTGGATTCAGCTATCCCGTGGTACCAAAAGATAAAGCAAGAATATGTGTTCAGATTAGTGCAGCGCACTCGACCGAAGATATAGATCGTGCGGTAGGTGCTTTCTTACAAATTGGAAAAGAACTTGCGGTAATTTAATAAATACATTTTTAATAACGGCAAAGAAAAATTGAATGATTGATTCTGTCTTCAATATGCATTCTGTTTCATTATATAAATAAATAAATCGCAGTGTTAACGCTATATGTATATTTAAGCTTATTTGTATTATACAAATTAAATATTGCAAGTATATAAGTGCATGCGAATGTTGAACGTTGAATTTATTAATACGTGCAATAACAAATATCTTAATCGAGCAGTATATTAAAGGTGTACCTTTTTTTATACAAATTTTCAACGCGCAATGTTGTAAGTGTATAAAATCTTAAATTAGGTGTAAAGTTATATTGTTATTAAACATTTGTTACATAGAATGCTAAGGTTTGTACGGTTTAACGAGATTTTCCGAAAATTCCCTGACCTGTTGAACTCCACGCACTTCCCTTTCTAGCAATGGAAGCTGCGTGACGTGAAAGTCTTCATAAAGGTCTATTATCTTAAAAAGAAAAAAAAATTATTTAATTTATCTTTCAAGAATTTGACAAAGCAATAAAAATGAAATATTATTATTTTCTAATATAATTATTTAGCTCTAAAAGAATTACGAAAAACAAATTAAAATATCAGCTATAAATACAACGTTAATTATCTGCTCTAGATATTTATCTTAAATTTTATGCCTTGCAAGACACAGCCGACAAGGAGTATCACCCTTTTTCAAAAATAGCAGTTGGTTCACTATAATATTATGGGTATCAATACCATATTTTGTTAATTCTTGTACAAGTCGTTCTGTCTCATAAAGCGACAAAAATTCTGCTATGCAGACACATATAAATGTCGTCTGTTGTGGATTTCTGAACTGTTCGTTAACTTATCGAATGATAACAAGCATTTCCTCCATCTTATTGGAAAATGTATCCACATTAAAATCCGTTAATCCCAACAACGAACTTATAAAAAAAAATCTTTTTTTTCAATTTAAATAATTCAGGGAGGATACTTGATATACCTAATGTTAAAATGTATTAATTTTAGGTGAAATAACATGGATTAATTCGAACCTGTGTGATGAAAGGACTAAATCTTCATTTTTAAACGCATTAATTTTTCCAATTCTTTTTCAACCACTTGTGGAAACGATAGTAGCCTCAATGTGTGCCCA
>NW_020227336.1:0-5034 GCF_003070985.1 Temnothorax curvispinosus
AAGCCCGGAACGGTGGTGCTTGACCCGTCGGCGAGGTACACGCGCCCGTCGACCGGTTGGATCGGAAAGTCACGGGCGAGCCTATCGGCGGTGCGTGCGTTTACGAACGACGCCTCGGATCCGGTATCTAGCAGGGCGTCGACGGGCTGTTTGGCTACCATAACGGTTAGGAACAGGCGCGGTTTGTAGACTATTCGGAAGACCGGGGGGCGGCCGCTTCTTCCCCGGTCCGAGCGGCATTTCCCGGCGGCGGGTGGCAATCTTTGGTAAAAACGCCATCCCGGCCGCACTGCGAGCAGAACCGGCGCGGCGGTCGCCGGCAATCAAAACGGGTGTGACCCCGCTGCTTGCACCGCCAGCAGCATTCGCGACGGTCGTAAACTGCGGCGGCGACCGCGGGTTTCGGCGTGATGACTTGGCGGGCGCGCGTCTGTTCCTCGATGTGTTCGAACTCTTCCGCCAGGCGCAGAATGTCTCGTGTACGGGTCACCGTGTCGCGGCGAATATACATCTGGTACCGCGGATGCATATTATTGTACAACGCCTTGACTTGGTCGTCTTCCGCGAATCCGGTGGCCCTCCGCATCATTGTGAGCATTTCGGTCGCGAATTTCCGGTATGGCTCGTCCGGTTTCTGCAAGCGTGTCTGGATTTCGCGGACCAGCGTGGCGCGATACCGGCGCGGCAGGTAATATTCGCGAAAGTCGGCGCAGAAGTCCTCTCACCCCTGCCAGTTGGGGCGGTTGTTCCTGCACCAGAGAAGCGCGTCGCCCCGGAGTAATTCGGGTAGCCCCATGAGTAACTGCGCGCCGGAATAATTATAGGCGTCTTTCAGCTCCTCGAGCCGCTCGAGGAAGGTCACCGGGTCCTTCCCGTCAAAATGGCACCCCCATTTCCGTATCTGATCCATGACCTGGGCGGGGGTCTCGCTGGGCCGGTCATTCGCGGTCGGGCGAAAGGGTACGAACGGCGTCGTCATGACCGGCGGCGTGTGAAAGGCCACGTTCGGCGATAGCAGTGGGCGTGTGTCGATCGCCGGTATGCGTAGGTTTTCGGGCGGGTGCACGGAGATCAAGGGTGTATCCTGCGGCGGGTCACCCCCCACGACGGTGGACGGCACCGTTCCCGGGTGTTCGGTCATATACGCGCTCAGGCGTTGGCGCATCTCGTCAACCGAGCCGTCGGTGTCCAGCTCGAGCTTGTCGAGCTCCGCGCTCAGCTGGCTTTTTGACAACTTGTATATCCACGATTTTGGCATGCTGCCTCTTGATTACTGTCTCTCGAAGCGGATCAAAACGGTCCCTGTTCGGGCGCCATGTAACGGCCTAACTTTATCGAACGCGGACTGGTGTGCGGGATCAGGAGTCCGATGAAAGGCCCAGAGACAATAATCAATTTAGTAATACATGCATTCGTTTATTTAGCTTATTACATATACGGGTGTTCTATATAGCGCAGGGACGGGTGGAACACGATATATACAACGAAGGGGCAGTGCGGCTGCACTCGGTAACGGACGCGGTAGCACGCTATTCGACGGATTCGGTAGTATTTGATATAGCGCAGGGACGGACAGAACGCGGTATATACAACGGAGAAGTAGTGCGGGTGCACTTGACAACGCACGCGGTATCGTTACTCGATAGACGTATTACCGTGCATAAGCGGACGCGGTATCTTGCAGGCCGTGCATGTGCACTTGATAACGGCGCGGTATTTAATAACGGACGCGGTATCGTTGCTCGACGGGCTCGGTATATTACAGGGACGAATTACATATAGGCGGACGCAGTATATTTACAGGTAGTGCCTTTGCACTTGATAACGGCGCGGTATTTAATAACGAACGCGGTATCGTTACATAGGCGTATTACTCGGGCTCGGTATATTACCTAGCCGTATTACATATAGGCGGACGCGGTATAATTACAGGTAGTGCCTTTGCACTTGATAACGGCGCGGTATTTAATAACGAACGCGGTATCGTTACATAGGCGTATTACTCGGGCTCGGTATATTACATAGCCGTATTACATATAGGCGGACGCGGTATAATTACAGGTAGTGCCTTTGCACTTGATAACGGCGCGGTATTTAATAACGAACGCGGTGTCGTTACATAGACGCAGTACTCGGGCTCGGTATATTACATAGCCGTATTATATCTAGGCGGTCGCGGTATAATTACAGGTAGTGCCTTTGCACTTGATAACGGCGCGGTATTTAATAACGACCGCGGTGTCGTTACATAGACGCAGCACTCGGGCTCGGTATATTACATAGCCGTATTATATCTAGGCGGTCGCGGTATAATGCCTGGAGGCTCGCGAATGTCGCGGCATCGCGATGATATGCGTGAGGGAACGCGTAGTATGGGAGATTTCCGGAGCCCCTGGGGCGGCGGCAGCGAGAGCCCTCGTTGCGAGGCCGAGCGCGCTCGACCCCGCAAAACCGTGCCTTCGGGGTGAGTTCTGAGGGAGTGCGGGAACACCTGAGAGCCCTCAGTCGAGACTCGGAGCACCGGACCTCGTTGGCGTGTTCCCTAGGAGTTGGGATTAGGTTTCTTCTGGGAAGCGGATCTTTCGACGAAGTGTGTCTTTCTTGTCGACACGGCGATTTATATACCCGCCCGGCGCGGCGGGTTTGCTAGGAGCGCCGATCGTCGCGCTGCGGTGGGGCGGCGCGGCGCCGCGCTCGTCCTCGGGGCGGCTCGGCTCCCGTCGTCGCTCGTCGGGAGGCACCGGTGCCGCGCTTGGCCCGCGCACACGGTGCGTTTTGACTTGGTTTAAAAATGTGGGCGCACCGCGCCCTGGTCTTCGCCCGACTGGTCGTCGGTCGGACGGCATCCGGCGGTTGTTTGCCGGGAACGATGCTTAGTGCACGGGGTGCATCGTTACAACTTTTACAAAAGGAGGACGTTTAAAAGTAACTGCAGAAAAACACATTTTATGTTATCTATGGTTTGTAGGCCATGAAAGTGCCGGTTATCGCGATGTGGCTGATCGATTTGGGATAACTATTAGCGTTTTACATAAAATTATTACTAGAGTAACTGATTTCATTATGTCTTTAGCACCCAATATTATTCGATATCCAACTGCAGATGAAAAAGAAGAAACAGCTTTTTATTATCGCTATGAGAAAGAGTTTCCTGGTGTAATCGGTATTTTATTATTTCAATCGATATTTACATTTCTGTTCATATTTATATTGATATTTCTATTGATTTTGTTTCATTCTGTTTGATATCTGTTTTTTTAATTTTTTTTAGGTGCTATAGATGGTTCTCATATTAGAGTAGATAAACCTATAGAAGATCCTAACTCGTATATTAATAGGAAACAATATTTTTCGTTGCATCTTCAAGGCGTAGTCAATCACAACATGAAATTTATTGATGTATTCGTCGGATATCCTGGTAGCGTTCATGACGCAAGGTTATTTAGAAACTCACCAATTCGTAATGATCTTCGTGAACTTTGCGGAGGTTAGTTACAAAGTACATTAAATAAAACGTGATTAAAATTATAAGAACAATTGACAGCTAAGTTATTAATTGAAATGTTATTAATCTTTTTTTAGATAATTACTACCTATTAGGGGACAGTGCGTATCCCTGCCTAAAACAATTAATTGTCCCATACAGAGATAATGGGCATTTAACACGTGCACAAAGAAATTTTAACCAAAAATTGAGTTCTTGTCGCGTAGTTATAGAGAACGCTTTTGGTTGTCTGAAACAACGGTTTAGGCAATTATATCATTTTAAGTTACGCGATATAATAAGAATGGTCCGCATTATACACGCCTGTTGTGTACTTCATAATATGGCGAACGCAAGAGAAGTAGAATATTTTGAAGCACCTATGGAGGATGAATATCCAGATATTGAAGTGCAAGGTCAACGTATTGAACAGCGCATTAATGAAATACCAAGAGAAAATGAAACTGGAATACATATTCGCGACGAAATATGCCGCCAATTGAATATTCAATAAACAAGTAAACATAATAAAAAATGCATTATTATATTTCAAATATTTTGTAACCAACTTTTATCTGTACATATTTTTTACATTTGTAAATTATAAGAAAAATAAAATTAAAAAAAAAAAAAAACGTAAATTTTACTTAAACATAATAAACTCCGTCCTGACTCAGATTCATTCGCGAATCGATGGTGGATGGAACCAATTTAGAGTTTTGTGTTAATTAATTCTAGCTAGCCACACTTGTTTTCGAATGCTTAATTCGTCATGATCTAGTCCCGTGAAACCGCTCGACTTTATCGCATTGTCATTTTCTAATTAATGTTCTTAAACTTGTAATGTGTTATGTTATGTGTGAAAACTAGAAAATCGAATAACGGTTAAATTAAATAATCGTTTCCACGGTGGCAGACTGCGCGCTTACTCGCCCAATTGAAAACCTGTTCTAGGATATTTATCTTATTTTCGTATTGATAAAATTTATCGCGCGCTCACGCATCAACCAAAATAATTCTGGTTTTACAATCGCCGGTTACATTCTATAATTAAACGTAGCCTTTTCTCTTTCTTTCCCTCGCCAAAACATATTTTTTACATTTGTAAATTATAAGGAAAATAAAATTTAAAAAAACGTAAATATTACTTAAACATAATAAACAAAACGAACAGTAATTTATATATCTTCCTTTCTTCCTTTGGTTTCTTTATTTTCTTTGGTTTAAATCCTATTTCTATTTGTCTGTTTATAAGTTCTGTTTTGTCTATTTTTGTCTGTTTATAAGTTCCTTTAAAAGCATATTTTTTTCTTCTCTTAATTTATTTGAAGTTTCTAATTGTTCTTGTATTTTCTTCAGAAATTGCTCGTAACTAATTCTCATTTCTTTGTACTCTGTAAGTATTTGCCTTTGTATTTCTAATTTATTTTCTTTTTCTTGCGCAGCATCATTTATAAACTTTTCAACAGTTTCTTGACACTTTTCTACTATTCGTGCAGTACTCCCTATTTTTTTTCGCTTTTGCTTTGTAATAATCTATAAAAAATATA
>NW_020227337.1:0-1573 GCF_003070985.1 Temnothorax curvispinosus
GCTGGAGTGAAGCGGATCATCAGATACCTCAGCGGAACCTTAAACTATGGACTACTATTCACTAAAGACGAAAATGAAGATCTATATGGATACGCAGATGCATCATGGGGAGAGGATATAGAAGACAGAAAAAGCACTACAGGCTACTGTTTCATGGTCTGTGGAAAAATTGTCCAGTGGAGAAGCTGCAAGCAATCCGTTGTCGCACTGTCATCATGCGAGGCGGAATATATCGCATTAAGCGAAGCAATCAGAGAGGGACGCTACATTCAAGCCTTATGCAGATTTTTCAACCTAGATGCCAAAAGCTATATTATGTACGAGGACAATCAATCTGCTATTGCTGTGGCATCCAACACCGAATCAAGAAGAGGGAAGTCAATAGACATAAGATATCACTCTGTACGAGAAGCAACCAGAAAGGGGGAGATACGACTGAAGTATATTAGGAGCCAAGACAACATCGCCGACATACTGACGAAGCCACTTGGGGCAACAGCCTTCGACAACATCAGAAGGAAGCTTGGAGTCGTGAACCTATCAGAAACCGAAATTTGAGGGGGAGTGTGAAAATACACGAGTCTATATTTTCGTTTTGCAAATTTCTGTTTATCTCTATAACGTTAAAATCACTAGCAACTTTCAGTTCCATTTTTAGTTACTTATAGAGGACACGTCGGTTCTATACATGCGCACTTTCTACTTTACCTTCGTTTCCGCTCATGTACCGCGCTTTTTCTTCAGAGCGAACTTTACTGCCATATTGTTCTGACCGTTAGCCGGCCGTCCTGCCGTGTATTGTAAAACTCGAATACTTTTATTAAACTGCGCATATACTCAAGTACTGTGGAGGTTATTCTACACACCAAACGCCCTATTCCACATAATAAAATAACAATTGATTTGACTGCGCTTTTCTACTGATTAACTTATTTTATCGCGATTGACTGTAATTTATCGTCTGAAATTTTCATGTATTATTTTCATTTTTACGCTGAAGATGACATAAAATGTGTTGAAACGTCCGAATTTGTATTAACTAATATATTTTATTATTGACTTATTTTGATTGCGCATTAATTACCGCGCGTGGCTCTGATTGCCTCTCTCACTTCTCTTTATTTGATTTATTCAGGAGAGCCTATATATATATATTTTTTTTTTTTGTTTATTCAATTTTTAATTTATATTTGTGTATGCATATAATTTTTCCTTGCTTAATATTTAAATTATGTACATACAACAGCAGCGCGGCAACGAATAAATGATGCATGTTAAAATTATTTGGACATTTTATAACTTCATTGTATTGAAACTTGTATTTATTCAGTATTGCAGATCTTGATGCAACCTAATTTTAATTCTTTTCAGAAATGGACAAATATTTTTATTTCAGCCTTTGCTTTATTCGGCGTCCAGAACATGGTAAACGAATTTTTTGAGATATGCGCTGTACTCATCAGCTGACACATGCGACGTTGCCAAGCTGCTGCTAATGCCGCTCGAGTCCAGCCGTCAGTTCCATAATTGTCGATTTAGTCAATCAAAAATTACGTTTTATTAATATATGGTA
>NW_020227338.1:0-2249 GCF_003070985.1 Temnothorax curvispinosus
TTAAACGTAACTTAAAATCTAAATTTGTATCTTTGGACCACAATCACAATGTGTGTGACTTAAAGACTAGTATTTGATTACCATTAATTCAAAAATTACTACCCTCTCTCCTTAAATATAATTTTTTTAACATTTTCACCAGTTTAATCCAAGATTTCATTCGTCTCCAATTTGGAGACAATAAAAAATTATATAGTCTAGGTAACATTAAATCCAAGAATATTTTGCACTGCACATCTGTTCTTTTAAAATTGTTAAAATAAAATATGCTAATGACAAATGATTCTTTATTAACTCCTCCAACACGGAAGTACTTCCTTTAGAGATGACTAAACTCCTCCAATTTGGCAATAATTTTTACCTCCCCACGAACTTGAACCAAAAAACTGCCATGTACGAATTCATAAAAAATATTGAAAGAAACACCAAATGCCCGTGCGTAAGTACCTACACATTTAAAAGCAGGAATAGCATCTTCTTATCTCAATAAATGCTGAAGATGGCTCGAAAGAAGAGCCGAAACGTTCATCACACTTGAATACGTGGTTTTTTAAGTGTTATTTGCGCACAACGTTCCGCGCCCGACTTGCATTCGCCGATTTTAAATTATTGACACTTTCACGAGTCTAATTACGTTATTGAATTATGTATTATAAGACAGAATGGACTTTTAATTTGATGTCTACTGTTTTGCTCGATTATTGGCCTTTATTCCTCATTTATTTAGGCAAATTTAAATTATATATCCATATTTACATACATTTTAATAAATAAAGCATTCTTTTGTCTTTGACCTTTGTGACTAATTTTGCAAATGTTTGTTAAGGCAATTTCTGTACCACATTTAGTATTAGATATTAGACATTCTGTAATACAGGACGGCTATAATGACACCAAAATGGAATAGAATTTCAAAACAAATCGATTTATGGGACCACTTTAAATATATAGAAGATTTAGTAGTAAAATGTGATAAATGTAAAAAAAATACAAGTCTCGCATAAAACGTTATTAATTGGACACATGAGAACACATTTAGCGAATGAACATGAAATGTTTCCTGACGAAAAGTACAAACTAACGAACAGGTTACGGAAATTTTACACTTATTTACAAGGCCATAAGGCAAAATGTAATACGTAAAAGAGTAATTTCCTACACATGGATTTGTAAAACAGACCAAGGACAAGAATAACGTATCCCTTCTCACAAGTGACTATATGTAAAAATTTTTATTTTTTACAAAAGTTTATATAGGTTAAATTATAATTATTTTATAACTATTTTTAACTAACTTTTTAAAATGTTATTTATTATTTTTAAGAGTTTCAAAAAATGAAGAGGATAGAGAAAAATGGTGTCAATTTATTGGTCGCACGATAAGCCGAGCGTGTTCGGTTTGCAGTAAGCATTTCGAAGAAAGTGATTTTGTCTACAAATTATATGGAAATAATGAAGTAAAACGGTACTTGAAAGAAGGGGTTTGTCCACGTCTACAAAGCACTGAGTAGGTATATTTTATATGAGTACATATAATATTCAACGTAATAACAACGTAATAATATTCACAACTAATTAAATATTGACTTATATGTACAAATATTACTTAAAACTGTAATATCTCAATTTTATATACGTTTTTGTCTCGAGTGGAAAAAGTATGCGTGTTCTTGTGTACATTATTTACCTGAAATATACAGTTTAAAACGCTTGTTGAGGTTATTTTTATACAACATTCGGTAATAGACATTCTGCGTTACAAGACACATATAATGGAATTACCGAAAAACGCGTTCAAGGAGTTGTGGGACCACTTTAAAGATTTAAAAGATTTGGTCGCGACATGCAGTCATTGCGGAAAAGAAGATGAGTCAAACCACTCAAACGTGGTTATAAGAAACCTAAAGACCCATTTAAAGATTAGGCATGGCATATGCAACATAAACCATGCCATACCGTACGCCCTACAACGTAATTTTATAAAAATTCCAGTATCTTATAGCGTTTTCGACTGGGCCGGGTTTGCTCGCTTCGAGAGCGATTATCGACGTCATTTCAGCAAATCGAGCAATAACATTGGTCGATTTACCGAAGTGACGTCATTAATCGCTCTCGGAGCGAGCAAACCCGGCCCAGTCAAAAGCACTATTAATTAAAATTCTTAAATAGCCTCTTAAAAAGTCTAACTGTTAGTTCTTTCGCACGTTATTATGTAACATTAGCAAAGACTGAATCAGATTATACGTAAA
>NW_020227339.1:0-4506 GCF_003070985.1 Temnothorax curvispinosus
TATGGACAAATATATGAAGGAATGTCAGAAAGTTACCGATGAAAAGTGAGTAACTTTATTATATATCGTATGTATCAGTGGTTTGATATGTCGCAGCTTTTAGTCTTGATTTTTGCGACACTCCACTTCTGCTCTTTAATAATAGATTATGCTTTAATTCTATTTAATAATAAATTGTTAATTTTTTATAATATTAAACACAGTTGAATAAAAAAGAATCCAGTTTGCCAGAGAACGCGATAATACATATAAAACTACAGTTTATAATTTTTTTAATATAAACTTATTGTAATTTTTTATTTCTCAGTCCTCAATTATACTGGGAGATATATCGGTACTGTTGGTAAGGCGCCCCTCGTAAGAGGAACCCCTTTCTATTCTCGCCTCTTCGACTGCTCTTTCTCTTTCCTCTCTTTTTCTACTGCCTTCAATCTTTTCCTTCTAATCTATTCATGCTTACATGCTTTTGCTTTTTCAATTATTACCAACATTCATACAATCAATTATGTTTGTGTATAGAAGAAAAAACATTCTATTATTTAACGTAGTCATTATTCTTCATCTATTATTGAAAAAGCAGAGGAAGATGCGGGGCTTTTTATCATCAGTATCAGTGTTTAGTTTATCACTAGAATCATCTTTTGTGTCAAACAAGAAAACTACGCATTTGATCTGGGACACAATTCGATGGCTAGGCGATTTGACTATGTACCAGTATTATTAAAGGAGAGATTAAGATCACGGAATTCTGTCGCAACAAATGCTGATCATCATTCTTTGTCATCGCGAATCATGAATCTTCGTAATATTATCTTTATCCGAACGTAATTGACTGATCGATTTCAGGGGTTTCGAGGGATTTCCTGCAGACGAAGAGAGCAGCGATGAAGCTGATGGTTCGTCGAAAAACACAGAAAAGCCGAAAATACCACGAAAACGATTTCCATGGACTGACGAATCAAAGTGCGTTATTAATCAAAGCTATGTCATTCATGTGCAACTTGAATTTGCATTCACACATATATATGTAAATCTCAATTTTAGGAAACTCGTTCTTGAAATTGCAAACGCCAGGAGACATTATTTCAAAATTCTCAGAACAAGAAAGGAGAGTATGGAATCGTTTGTTGCTACTTTCATGGATACGAGTGTCTTACCATTGTGGCCGCCTGGATGCGTACGATTGCAAACTTTGCTGAAATATGCTAGTCCCGTTGAACCTGTGTAAGTACTATATTATGTTGTTAATATATTACATTATATTTTTTTGTTGACCCTGTCTACAAGCGTTACAAGAAAACTTTCGCTATTTTGTGCTTTGCTTCGTGCATGAAATTCGTTCCCTATTATGGTTTTTTCTATTTTCACTAAAATGAAAGGAGTGCGTGTCTTAGGATCAAGATCCTTGAAGATTGATTTAATTTCTTTGCGAATTGTGGTCAAGAAATCTGACCCGTTGTCGTCACATGACTATGTCAGAAAGTTAATTGATCGCTTTATCGCTTCATCGCTTGATTATTGTATGTTTTAGGAAGGTGTAATGGATTAATACTGATTTCTACTTCTTCGCTCGAAACATTAACGGATTCCTAGAAAAAAAGTCATATTCTACGAAAGTGATACTCAATTTAACGCATTTATAGATATAACAAGATTATGAGATTATAATATTAACTTGTACGCAAATGTTTAATGTCAATGTTAATTTGTTTTCCGAATGCTTTTTTAGTTTTTTGTACATGCAAAAATGGCTTCAATTATTTTAGTTAGCATACATTCTTTCTTTATTATTACTATTAAATGCACACAGATAATTAACTTTACACTTTTGTTTCTTACTATATACGGCTTGCCTCCTTCCTATCTTATATTTACACATTTCTTTGATGTCGGTATTCACGTACTGCTTTATATTAATGGATTATTATGATTTTTAGCATTAAGAAGAAGATGAAGAAACCAAAAGAAATGGTCACTGCAAACAACGTTACCACTTCTGCTAATACTCAAGTTAGTAATATTGTTGTGAAGAACGAGACGACAAATACGAATAATCTTCCGTCTCAAGAAAATGAGAAGACAAACACGAATGTATCTAAAGTTCAGATTATTACCGAAAATTCGACGAATTTTCCAAGTCAAGCGACAGCGAAGTCTAATGACGTCAATACCGATAAGAAGCAACATAGTAATAAATATAAAGACAAGCATACCGAGAATAGTGCGGGCCAGCAGCAGGAATGCGCCGCAGTCTCCATTAATAATTTTACAGTTGGTAAAATTTCTGTAGTACCTACATCACAACTGATGGCTCAAAAGCCAGCTAAGAGTCACGTTGAGAAATTTAATTTCATGGATTTAACGAACAGTTCTTTATCCATAACACGTGTTGATTATGACAAATTAACGGCAAAGATAAATGAAGCGATAGAGGATAGAGTTTCTATCACAGCATGTCCGGAACCTGTGAGCCATTCTAAAACGAACGAAATTCCCCAAGCTGGACATCATTCCGTATATAGACAAGATACTTCCTATTCAGCACAGGCCTTGAAACACAGGTACTTGCAGGAGAATACAGACGTTAAATGCGAAAAGAAATTGGATGACAAAGATGTTGACGCAATGGTAAACAAAGCTGACAAAAAGGAGAAGAAACGAGAGCGGTGTGTGGAAGTCAAGGTTAAATCGTCGCACGATCAAAAGAAAAGAAAGAAAGATCACAAGATGATTGAGCAACAGATAGGGCCTAACCAAGACGTAGTGCCTATGCCACAGCAAACGACCCTTTCGAAGGAGGAACAGGAACAAAGGCAAAACGAGGAAACAATTGCTGCGACTAATTTCCTCAGTCAGATCATCAATGATGATTCTTCGCCGCGAGGATTAACTGATAAACGGAAAGACGGCTTCATTGCGGATGATACTTTAGGAAACACAGTACAACCAACAGAACAGGAAAAGGATGTCCAAATGGTAATGAGGTCGTTGAAGGAGTTGCAGGAATTACAAGAGATGAAATTCTCCCCTAATAATTCGCCGGTCGGTGGTACCATACAAAAGCCTGGTAAATCGAACGCGCAGTATGTTACTTATCAGGAGGATTATCAACGATTGTATCTCAAGAAGGAGGATAAAATGAGGTCTAAGGAAGAAGCACAATGGTAGAAACGACGTACGTTATCGTCCGTTTTGAAGCTTTGCTTTTCTTGGGAACGGTAGTGACGATCAGCTATTATTTACGAGAGATAATAGGCGGGACTCTCGATATTTATATAATTTACGTTTTGTTTCATATGAACAATCGAGCGAAGGCTGATGGAAAAACTTCCACTTATATGACGCCACTATTGGTGAAATAAAAGGCAATGCAGCTGTTGAATATAGGTTTATAGCGATCATACTGTGTATGTCGTATAAGGATTTCTAAATATTTTCGAACAGAATCCGCCAAATTATGTACATACATTATAAATTCACTAGTGGTAGTTTCGGTTGTATGTGTACAGAATAAGTATATAAATTATGAAATTCTAGGATACTCAAAAGATGTGGATACACGAGTGAACAAGCGAATGACGAACGTAAAATTGAATTTTCTTTCTATACCAACTTTGTCGAGATAAACGTAAATTAAATTTTGTTTATATTTACTGTGCAGATACATTTTTAGAGCTTTAATAACGAAAATTCGCTCTCCATTCATTTGTTCGGTGTATGCATATCTTAATAGTATTTGTAAATAAGTGAGCAGCGTCCAATCGCTCCGTGAATTGGGGTGGTCTACTCCGTAGATTGGGTGTTCTACAAGAATTTTATTTGCATTTATTTGACGAGTCGCCTGTGATTTTTTAATTGTGATTTTGCCCCTTATTTGGTATTTAATACTTTCGGTTACATACGTGTGATATTTTGTTTTAATCATAAACGCAAGCATTAAATGCTTTCTTTTTTTTTTTATAAATAACGTCACAATGTGGGACGAATAGACTATTGATGTCAGTAACCTTTGCTTTATATTTTCTTATATATATTTTTTTTCTTGACCATCCTATGTCACAGAGCGAGAAAAAGATGTCTTGTGTACTGTTCCTCCTTGTGTTTCGGTTGTCATCATTATCGTAATGTATGTACGCAAATGAAAAATGAGAATAATTAATTTGATATACATATTAATTTATCGAAATTGCATTACTGCCTTCCATGAATACGATTTGTCACAGGTCATTATAATTATAACGGATTGCACGATTCGTCATAGCTAATTATAGTTATAAACGGATTGCAGAGTGAAATTAGTATGTGAAACTGCGGATATCGGATACGCGTGTTATTTTGTTGGAGCGAAAAGTCACGATACTTCCATTGTACATTATCGCGTCGGATATTTTTTTTGTCGTACATCACAATAAAATGTACCTTCAACGCTTCGTAGTGTTGGAGGAGGGAGTGCGATTATCACTAGAGAGAGAATTATCATTAGCTCAAGAAGGTACACGTGCGAGC
>NW_020227339.1:4606-5408 GCF_003070985.1 Temnothorax curvispinosus
GTGCGAGCTCCGTTGCTTTCTCGACTTGCAAATTTGTGTGGCTTTGTATGTGGCTTGACTGAATAGTAGACACGTTAGATAGTGCGGAGAGGAAGCGAGTGCGAGAGGACGCGTGAAAGATAGAAAGAGAAAGAGGTGTCCGGAGACAGCGAGAGTGCGCGAGAATGCGAGAGAGCGAGAGAGACTACTAGAATATTTTTGAAACGCATAAAGATGACTAGTGTATTATATACCGTATACCTTACCCACCCCCTACCCCTATTTTATCCCTATGATACTTAGAATACGGTTAAAAGAACGTCTTGTACAATTCCGCATTGAGAATTTTCACTAAGACGACTTAAAATATAAGTTTTGAATATTTTTTACAAAAGCTATACGATTTTTACCCTCTTCTTTCGCATCGTGCGATCGTGTCGCACGCGTTTTTACTCCCAAGACTTTCCCCTTTCGCTTATGATCTGTGCAGATTTTACTGATAGATGCAGTACGCGAAAAGATCCAACGCCGTCATGAATAGCGTGTACGACAGGAACGAGATTTCTGAAATTTTACAAAAGGCTCGTATTACCGAATTTCGCGATTGCGTTCAGTTATACTGACTTACCAGAATTTTCCGGATGCAAGTTTAACGTATTGTCATAAAATATAAAATGCATCATTGTTAGATATATGTTAAAAGCATTTGTACAGGTTCGAACAATCCACTCGTACTCGGAATCTAGCAATTTTTTCTCAGTCATCTTGTCAATTTTCTCTCTATTGTCGCACGAGAAAACTATAATTTTATCATAAATTTTTT
>NW_020227340.1:0-7685 GCF_003070985.1 Temnothorax curvispinosus
CTTAAGATATCATGAACCAATCACAGAGCCGTATTAGCGTCTTAAGACATTACTTAAGACAATCTTGAAGACTATGAATACCGACCTAAATGATAAATTATAAAATATTATATCGTTTAAATGTAAAGTTTATAGAATACTAATACTTACTCGGAATAGATTGAGGCTCAAAGAAAGCACTCCAATTGCTATTAAGCAGAATAACATTATCTCAAATTTGGATATCAATATTTCACACAATCTTCAAACATAAATAAATATTATTGTATGATATACATATTGTATATTATGTAGATTATGTATTGTATATATGTTATATAGATACTAACTTCATAGCTTGCCGATGAATATCGATGGCACATATTATTCCTTTAAATATCAAAATTTTGTTCTCTGAGGTAATATTTTGTAGCACACTGGTTCTCATTGTGCGTTCAATACGATAACTATAAAAAATATGTTTATTTAGGTACTATTAGTTTATTTTTAATATAAACTATTAGTTTATCTTCTAAAAATAAATTTTATCTTTAGATTTTTTCAAAATAATTACACAATTTTGTTTATAATTAGAATTTTTGTAGCTTTCTCTATATTTGTTTTATACCTTGAAATCCTAAACATTCCGCAGGTATGTTGGAAATATGCTACGACCATTGTACCCACCGCTACTATCGCGGTACATCCTATGCAAACAGCTGCACATATATGCAAAACGTTTAAATAAAAATGTTTTTCTTGATCGATGAAATATTCCGTTGTAATAATAAAATCACGAGATTGAGATATGTTTCTCGATAAAATGACATCAAGGATTACCAACCAAAATTGAGCAGTAATAAATGTAAACATACCACAAACGGCAAACACTACAAAAAGTTAGAAAGGAATTGTTTGTAACAAATTTCTGCGTATAAAAATATTCAAATTATCTTTTATGTTATGTGTGTGAGATCAAAAGTGTATATAGCGACGTAATATTAAAATATATTTCTAGATTTAATAAAGATTAATCTCTATAAGAAGATTTATCTTACTTGTAAGTATAACTGTGTACCATTTGGCATTGTTGCTGTATTTTTCTACAATAACGTTTTCGTATTCATCTTTTAGATTGTTATATATATGTTGAAGTTGAGCCAGTAAATTTTTCATCTGTCAGTCCAGTAACATTTTATATTGCCTTTATGTATTTTTAAAAGTTTTTAAATGTAAATTTTATTTGAGTCATTAATTACACAGGTATCTTTAACTCACAATTTCCATATTAAAAGCAAAAGTGATGTATTTTATCACAAAGATAACAAAGAGAAATGTAGCAGAGAGAATCTTGACGACGAGATACGAAGTACATTTTGAAGTTAAAAACACAGTGTACTGCAAGCAATAATTTTATGAAAATATTTACGTTAAAAATATATTTTTCATACATTCCATAACTTTCCAATATTATAGATTTAATGTTTCATTGTTTCTTTATATACAATAATTTTATAAAAATAGTAATTATAATTATATTCATGATGTCTTGCAACTATTGTACATTTAACAACATTTAAACAAAACTAGATTTTAATAGAAACCGAAAATTATGAATCAGAATTACAAGAGTTTTCAAAGTATAAGCAATTAAAATCAGCAAATATGTAGTAATTATCAGATCTCACTATTCACTATACATGTGCACGCGTATATCTGCCATTAAATATTGATTTTCACATATCAGGTGATATTGATTTTCTCTGCTCTGCTGACATACAATGATGATTCTCTATACACTGCATCTATGTACATTTTACACATTTTAATAGTCAGTTGCACGTTAGCAAGTTATCAATGGCAGCATTTAATTGTTACATGCAAATTATTAAAAATGTTATTGAAAATTTTAATTATATATTTAAAAAGAATTATTATATGTAAAGAATTCTTAAATAATTTAATGTTTATTTTTATTGGAAGAATAAAGTTAAAGTATGTATTTTGTTTTTGTCGAAAAGCAGAAATGAATACATTTATTATTGTTCTTCCTAAATTTTTGCATATCAAGTGAAAAAAGATTTCGTCATTTAAATAAATCATAAATATTGAATAAAATGTTCATATTTTCTGCATCTAATTTATTTTCTTTTTGTTGTCTAATAAAATTACAAAGTCCCTAATTTTATGCTTAAATAGATAAATTTTAGAGGTAATCAATGCGTTGAATGCTTATAATTCGGAAATTAGTTTTGATTAAAATTAACTTTTAAAACTTTTTGTAGCAATTATTTCTCAAAAGATACTGTTAGAGTGTTACATGACGAATGTATGAGACATCTTGCATAATTATATCACAATTAATTTTCATAACAATTATTTATTATTTAATATAAATTATAATATTAAAGTGAAATATGACAATAAATAAAGTAATATAAATTACAAAGGATAGTTTATCTTAAAGTGATCATATTTAAAAAGAGAAATACTATCTTACTTGAAATAAAATAGCTGTTGTAAGAATACCCAGGGAGATAATAAAATGAAGTCGGACGAGATTCGTTCGTTGATAAGGCCACAAGCCCACAGCGAGAAAGAGAATTTTATTAAGACTAAAATATTGTGTCTCGACACAGATCATTTTTCTACGACTTTCGAAATATTATCGCGAAGCTATCGAATAAGCTATGCTTATTCTTCTCTTCTTGAATTCATTGATCAGATTTTTTATAGCTTCTCTTTTCTATAATATAAATTTTAACTCAATTTTTTAAATGCTTTTTATACGCAAGACGGCACACTGTGATATAAGATTGAAACACTCACATTTTAATTCTTTAAATCGTTGTATTTATGCTGATGTTGCTTCAGTAAATCCTTTATCTATCAGTTAAACAATTTATTATACTAGTTATTATATCTCAAAAAAAAATTGCTAGTTATAAAAATATATTCTTTAGAAACATATACATATATACATTTATATGTATATATTGTATACTTAAACGGAACGATAGTGTCTGTAATAAACAACGTTTTTACGTTTTTGATACTAACCGCAAATGAAACCTGTTAGAATAAAAATAAAAAAAGTATAGTAGAAACAACCTTAATGATAAGATCGAAAGTGTGTTTAATAATTAAAGATGTGTTAAACTAAAAACAATAATTTTATTGAAATTAACACTTGAATTAAAATATTATTTCTTTGGTTATTTAATTACGTATAATTGTTAAACTATAAATTTTCAATTATTAATTATACCTTTATATGTGTACAATAATATATCACCTTATTTGGAACAAAATAGCTCTTGTCGAAATATTGAGAAAAAAGCTGAACTGACGACGGATAAATTTTTATTATTTATAGGGCCACAAATTCCGTAACGAGCAAAAGATTCTTGTTAAGACAAAAACATTAGGTTTTCAATATAGATCATCTCTCTATGAGCTCCAGAACATGACTGCGAAAGAAAACAATATTTTTATCCCTTCCTTTTTTGTATTTATCGACCAGATATTTTTATCCCTTCTCTCTTTTGGCGTAAATTTTAGTGCAATTTTCTTAATTTCATTCGTATATGCAACAC
This sequence comes from Temnothorax curvispinosus, assembly GCF_003070985.1. Classification (NCBI taxonomy): domain Eukaryota; kingdom Metazoa; phylum Arthropoda; class Insecta; order Hymenoptera; family Formicidae; genus Temnothorax; species Temnothorax curvispinosus. Next base: position 3,576 of record NW_020227340.1, read on the forward strand.
ATAATACTGTCGTGAGATCGGAACACTCGCATTTTAATAACGTTTCTCAGAATAAGGTTTATGATTAAGCGATCGATGTAATGCCGCCCGGCCATAGAAATGTAACAAATATTTTCTTATCATAAGAAGAAAGAAGATAATACTCTTGAGGAAACTACTTGCACGGAAATTACAGGAGAGGCGCGCAAGCGTATTCAGTACTTTTCGATATTTTAGTTTTATACGTTTCATTCACATTTGCGCTTTCATAAGATACGTTTTATCTTTAGGGAAACGTTCGTTCTTTCAGTATTGCTGAACATATCAAATTATCGTTGAAGGTAATAAGATTCTTTTCTCAAAGAGTTGAAACAATTTTCTACTTCTATTTTTATTATTTTCTGTAATACATAATTCTATGTGTAATACATTACAAAAAATTGAAATTTGACGCGTTTAAAGGTACCAATATTAAAATTTATTATTTATATAATAGTAAAGTTTCCTGTGGCAATATATATATCTTAAATAGGGAAAAATTAAAAATTAAACTTAAACTTAACACAAAATATTATTTAGATTTGTATTATATTGTATTGTATGGCTTAGTTTAAAAAAGAAGAGTCCAATAATGCATATTCTGTTTTGATGTTTTATGAAGATATGACACGTACCAATATCTTTACTTAAATACATTTTTATTTCGAATATGTGTGTCTCATATCTAAGTAATATTTTTAACTAATCTACTCTTAACTATAATGCTATACCAAATTCTAACGTGAATTAATTGTACTATTTGGTTTTGTACTAATTATATCTATATCCCATTTCTATCTATCTTTGTCTTATCGCGTAGAATATATGAATCTACCTAAAGTAAGATACCGAAGCCTTCATGAACTACAACAAATGATATTGTTAAACTTCTTCATTTTGCGTTATGTCATTTTAAATATATTCTGATGCATGATATATCATTTTCAGTCGCGAAACACTCTATAACGATCCAATAAATAGTCCACGCACCGACACTCCAAGTAAAATCTTTGGCGCCCCTTTGCATTAGAAACAGTATCAATTTTTGTATATGTAACGGAGCCATATATACCATTGAACGTCGTATCTACAATATGTTATTTAAACGATGAGAAATGACAATTTGAGAAAAATAAGATTTATCAATAATTTTAGCATACATAGATTATACGTATAAAAAACAATGTTAATCTTTACTTTCAATATAGAATGATATAAAATAAACTTTCGTATGTATAATTGTAAAGTTACAAACAAATATCTTAAGCGGTAACATATATGTGATTATTATGATTTATTATATCTTGTCCGATATAATTGGCTATGAACATATAAAAAACACTGCAAACTGAAAATACAAAAGGCAGCAAAATTTCCTTAGCATTTTCTGCGGACGACATTACCTGAAATATCTAAGATACGAAATATCTAAGATCGTAGTTATACTCCGTTTATCTATATACACTGTGTATCCGTCCTACTATCCGTCCTACCCGTAAACGCAAGGTGACAGGAAGTTGAAGAGAAATGTTAAGCGCCAATCCTATCCGAAGAATCGAATGAGGGTATTTCCGTTTTCCGGAACTGATCGGAAGTAGTGGCAACTGCAATGGAGTCGACTTTGAAATCTTAAATGAGAACATGTCGTATAAGGTATCGTTGGATAGAGCTTCAAAACAGAATCATTTTTTATTTGAACATAATCACAGTATCTCCAACCGTTGAGGAGAAATGATTGGAAAATCGAAAGGTAATGATGTCGAAATAATAATACAAAGTTTCGTGTCTGAAAAAAAAAACATCTTTGATTGGACCCTACATGTGTTCAACCCTACACATATGTTCCCATTTGAGATTTCAAAATTGACCCCAGTTGCTACTTATACTTTCGGTCAGTTCCGGAAAACGGAAATACTTTTATTCGATTCTTCGGATAGAATTTGAAGCTTAACATTTCTGTCCAATTTCCTGATGTCACTTCACATTTACGGAAAATTCGGGTGGGACGTGTGGTGTGATACACCCTGTATATGTTCTAACCTTTATTCTGCTGTATATGTTAGTAAATTAATTTTAACCCTTTCGGTACGGAGAGTGACTATATAGTCACTGTTCATTATACTGCTCGCTGCGGCGAGCAGTGACTATAGTCCACTGTCCACATGCTCACTGCGGCCGAGCAATTTGAAATGTTAACTTGAAATGTTACTGTTAACAAATTTTTTAAATGTTTTTGTTATTGAGTTTTATTACATATAATAATTGAAGGCGTTAAACGTGTGCTTAGCTCTCTCGGCCAACTCGCGGCAGATCGACGCTTCGGCCACTGAAGAGCCGTTCGCGTCCCCGTCGCTCCGTAGCGAAAGGGTTAAAGAGCGAAAATGAAAATTGATATAATAAAACAAAACAATTATACGCATACTTTTTTAATCAGTAACGTTATAGTAACAGATTACATGCTCTTAACATAAAATTGTAAATCAAGAAATAATAAATCATCCATAAATTATTATTTTTAGGCGATATTCAAGACTTACTCGAAAGAGACACAAACTTAAAAAAATTACTCCGATTGTTATTAAACAAAACAACATTGCCTCAAATTTAGATACAAACTAGTTCGGATAATCTTCAAACACAAATAAATGTTAAATGTTATACGCGTTTTATATTCACATATACATACATAAATACATATATTACACAAATACCAACCTCATTGCTTGCCGATAAATATATACGGCATAAGTTATCCCTTTAAGTATCAAATCCTCGTTCTTTAAAGTAATATTTTGTAGCATATTGATCCTCATTGCACGTTCAATTCGATGATAGCTGTGAACAATATATTTAACCCTAGAGATCACTTCTGGGGTAATACGGTACCCCACGCAAAATTCAAATTACGCCCCTGACTTAGGAAGGTTAGTTTTCATACCGAGACCCTAACCATAATTCAGTTTAGTCATCCGGCAGTCGACCTCCGTCATTCAGCGAGTGCGTTAGATCCGTGCAGCAGCTGAAAACCGAAAAAGAAAATCGCTTGGGATAACGTATTACCTCCTTTGGCCGTTTACGTTCGACATTTATCACAGTAAAGTATATTTCAGATTTTTTGTGAAAATTGGTAACGAAAAATTATACACTTTATAGCACTCTCCGGAAAATTCTACCCCTGTTTCATATAGAATTGTTTAAGATTCGGTCAATTATTTCATTTTTACTGTTCTTGCACAGCAACTGATTAAAACTTTGTAAAGTTTTTGTGGAGTTAATTTTACTGTTTCCATATACTTTTATAACTTTTGACTACCTTTCAAATAAATAATAATCGACAGAATCTGTTTTACTTTCCATTTCTTGCGATTTTTCCCATCCGACAGTTTTTCATCATTTCCTCTACTCCAGATGTTCAAAGAAATATGTTTTTTTTAAGAAACGAAAAAATAGCTTACATGCCTTGAAGGTTGCCTATTCGTCTTTCAAAATCTGTTGGAAATTTTAAAAGCGGTGGATTTTATGAAAAACTACAGCATTTTTTATAAAAACAGTCATTTCAGCCCAATTTTTGGTTCTTTTTTTTTTGTTTTTTGAAATTTTTTAACTGTTTTCTTTTTACTACCGCAAATTGATGACTACTATCGTCTTCCCTATTAAAAAACAAACAAAATTATCTATTAGAAAGTTGTCTAACAACAAATAGAAACATTATACACGCGGTACAAGTTGGGGGTAATTTATTACCCCGTTTGGCCTTTCGCGTATGAGAAAATTAAGGAATGCTCTCTAGGGTTAATATATTGTAAACAATATATTTATCACATGTAAAATTTTTGATTTAGTTGATTACTAAGTAAACATATAAGGAGGGTGTCTAAAAAAGTCGATTTCTGTTTACAAAAGATGTAAGTAGAAAAGATAGTGTCTTTTATAAATTTTGGCTTCTTGAATAAGAAAAAGCTATCAAAAAGCTTGTGGTGTATCAAAAATATTTTGAAAATCGAGCAAGAATATGATGTATAGAAATTTGGTTGATGTTCAGAGTTATCACAAAACGCCTTTACACATACTCAAAACACTTCTCCCGCTTCT
>NW_020227341.1:0-1188 GCF_003070985.1 Temnothorax curvispinosus
AAATTTCGATTAAAAAATAGTGTATTTTAAAAGAAAATGTAACATACACTTACAGGGGAAGATACAATTTTCGTAAATTCTTATAGTCAGCGAGGGCATCAAAACCCTGAGATGTAAGAATTGTAAGATCATCATCATCCTCATCATCATCAAGATCAACATTTGTGTTCAGAAAATTTATTACTTTTAAATCGCGACATGAATTTTTCAACTCTATTGCAACAGCGTCTAGGTTTTGCCTATAATTGCCTATAAGTTCCAATTGCAGATATTCCAAATGTAACTCATGCATCCGTTGATTTTGTTGCAGTATTTTACAAAAACGTTGAGGTGCCATAAGTGTCTCTCAAGATACGAAAATCCTTTATCGTCTATGAGATAGCAATCATTTAGTTCCAATTCGCAATTCATCCATAATCTTAACAATTATATACATACAATATACATATACATATACATATACATATACGTACTTTTTAAATTTTTGCATATGTCTGAAATTTTAAGTAAGACAGAATTGTCGACAGGCTCGCAGTGACTTAATCTGCAACGTTGAGCGCGGTTATTACTTAAATGGATGACCGTTTGGGAACACCGCGTACTGTTGGCATTTTTTCTTTTTTAATTAACTTATTTTATGTGTCTGAAAATTATTTATTTTATATTGTAGTTATAAATTACCTATTATATAAAATTAATTAAAATGAAAAATATAATAAATAAAAATACGAAGCTCAATTCAAGTTTGGATTATAATATTAATAATATTTGGTTAGATCGCTTTATTGCCTTTCTATCGGCTATTGTATTTAACTTGATATTATACACAGTTATGTATTGGTAATGGACACGACAATCAACGTGTTAAACACGAGATAACATAAATTTTTAAAGTAGCAACATGATAAAAAATAATAAGTCCCCTATTATGAGATACCACATCTATTTTGTGTGATTATCGGAAGTATATGGGCAGAATTGAAAAATGTAGTCATTTTGAAGGGAATTTAATAAGCTTTAAGATGCTGAAATGTAAAATCTAATTTAAATATTAATTTTTTTGAAAATTAGAAGAATGTAAAAAATGAGCTTTATGCAAAATCGAAAAAAATGTGCTCCTAATATGAGATACCCCGAGAAATTGCTAAAGTGCAAAATACATTGGTATTGCAATTAGAAAACTTCATT
>NW_020227342.1:0-1502 GCF_003070985.1 Temnothorax curvispinosus
ACTATAATTATTTTAATGGTGTAACAAAATTATTTTCAGATCTGTATATTTAGCTAAATTTTTAGATACTTCAGCAAAACCGTTTTTTCCGTGCACATATTTTTATCAGGGTCTAAATATCGCTAATATATATCATTAATGTAAACTGTACATAAAATAAGCCAGTTGTTGCCATTTGTACTCACATTAATGTAATAATTTTTTTGTCTGAACGTTGTTGGAATATTATCGAATCATTAGAGAATCTTAATATCTTGAGTTCGACTGATCGAGATTCAGCGGAAAGGCAAATATGTATAATATGTGAGAAGCTTGAAGAAGTGCAGGATGTCTCTACTGAGATTACCAGGAAAAGGAACAGACAGTATCTGAACATTTTTAATCCTTTAGGGGCCTGTGTACATAATTATGTACTTGGGGGAAAAAAAAAACTAAAAAAGTTTTAAAAGGGACGTCTTTTAAGACTACTTTATAAATTATAACATTTTACTCCAACGGGATCGATGTGTGGCCCCTAAAGGGTTAAAAAAAAAAGTTACGACAAATGGATTAACAACGCGTAATGAGTTAATATTTATTTTAACTGGCTTAGTAGATTATGGCATTTAAAATTATCATGTGAACGTTATTTGTTACTTTATATATTACCTTTTGTAAATCGCGGCAGAAAGGACAAAAGGTTTATGGACACATAGTTGTCTCATGTGTTGGCGCCGAACGACCGACGACACATATAGTTTGCCTAGTTTCGGTGGATTGCACTGATCCTGTTTTGTGATAAGTCACTGGTAGGCGAGAATTGGTTGTCTCAGTTCCATTCTACAACTGCACGTGATTTGGACGTTCGTTCTGACCATTTCCGTGTTTGCCTTATACCTTACACCGACAGTATCGGAGAAGAAACGTCGGTCATCGGAGATGTTCCTTCAAGATCCAAACAATGCACTGAAGCTCCTGGACTGAATATGCAACTGGCATCGCCACTCTTTGCGCAGTCACCGATCGCTCTACAACGCAAATTAGGTGAGAGGATGAATTTAAGCGAATGGGTATTTCAACTCCCATTGCTGCGCGGAGTCAACGTGGAGCTGCTTAATCGAAACTTCTGGCAGCAATTCTCTGAGAATAATACAGAAATGATAATTATTAGAGCGGTCGGCGCATGTTTCCGTCCGTTCAAATAAACGTAAACGGTTTGGAGAAACGTGAGAATTATTATGTGCTCATGGAGATAGCACCGGCCTCCGATCGCCGCCACAAGTACTGTGGATACCAGAACGGGGGCGAGAACAGCAATATGAGTGGCTGGAGTTTTGCGGGGCCGGCAGAGCCGCAACAGCCCTTCGGCTATAGGATTTATAAGCATCCCGAGAGTCCGGCAACGGGATCCAGCCACTGGATGGACAATCCGATCAGCTTCAATAAATTGAAGCTCACGAACAACATCAACGACCTCAATAATACCGTGGTATTAACATTGATGCACAAATACGTTCCTAGGA
>NW_020227343.1:0-1192 GCF_003070985.1 Temnothorax curvispinosus
CCCTCTGATATATATTTCATCAGTTTTCGTTTCTTTTTCTGATAATTGGGTTCTTAAGTAAAATTTTTTTATTAAGCGGTATCCATAATTAATGTAGAGAATCTAAGCCGATTTTTAGTACTTTTTGAATTTAAAAAAAAAAAACCTAAATTTGAGAAAGTTATAGCTTTCTAAAGTTTCTTTGATGACGGCAACTTCAAAAGATTTCGCAACAACATTATGACGTCACGCACATTTTCGTGTACTATATTTTCTTCAATTTTGAAGATATTGCAAAAATTCAAAAAGTTTACAAAGAAAGTATGCCATGATCTATCAGAATATACTGTTGGGTAAAAGTCGGTTAAAGACCGAATTCGATAAGTTGTTTTCCAAAGTTTTAAGATATTTCTTTGACGATTTAAAAATTTTAAGTTGTCTAGATAAATTTATATTGTAGATAAAATAAAATACCATTCGTAAAGAAGGAAGGTCCCGCAGGCTGATGACAGAGAACGAGACGTAGGCTATTGTATGTATACAGCCTTGTACGACTTACGTTTTTCTCTGCCTTGCTTTACGACTATTACGGCTGCGGTCCACTTGACGCTACAAATATTCGAAGCATTCCTCTTCTCCTTTCTTTCAATGAAGAAGGAAGGAGAGGAAGAACGCCTCAAAGCATTTGTAGCGTCAAATCGACCGCAGCTGACCGCACAGCCCACGACAAACGTTTCTGCAAGGCCGGTTTTCGGTCCTTTCTGAACGTCGGTAATTACAGCCGGGGTTCCCGAGCAGAAATTCGGTCAGGCATACCTGATGACCTGATGCACGATCAGGGCCTTATTATCCCTAACGGAAAAAATTTCTATGAATAACTACAAAATTTAACTAGAAATAGAAATTTGTACATTTTTGTTAAAATATTTAATTTTTTGTAGAAATAGTTATTTTTTGTAGAAATATCTACGAAATAGTACCACAAATTACAATGTTCTCAAATCAAGAAATTATTGCAAGTAGTATTTGTTACATATCTATCAACTTTATACTAATTTTATACTAAATTACTGTTACAATGATACATGCAAACAATGATGTAAGTATTAAAGCCATACAATACTTCAACAAATCGTCTTCATGCATAGTGGTACCAGCTTTATACATACGTTATCATTTACATATTTCGCCAAATTTTGAGGTTATTTTATAG
>NW_020227344.1:0-11229 GCF_003070985.1 Temnothorax curvispinosus
AGCGACCGGGACGCCGAATTCGAACGCGCGTTACATAAATTATCGCGAATCGCGAATCGCGGGTCGAACGCGAGGTGAATGAAAAAAAACATTGTCGCGAACGAAGAGAGACGAGTCGTCTCGCTCGTTCTCTCTCTCTCTCGACGCGTCGCGTCGGGAACGGGCGGGAAAACCGCGAGACGAAAGGAGGAAAAACCGCGAGACGAGACCAAATTGGGAAACGACGAGAGCGACCGCGACGCCGAGTTCGAACGCGCGTCACGTAAATTATCGCGAATCATGAATTACAGGTCGAACGCGAGGTGAATGAAAAAAAAAAAACATTGTCGCGCGTCGATCGAGCGACTAGACGATGAGTCATCTCCATCGATCCCGACGAGTCGGGAAAACCACGTGCTGTCCGTCGCCCGCCGCGGGATCGAAACGACCTTCGGGCCGAGAGTTGAAAAACAAAAACATGACAAAACGACGACGACGACGACGACGGGCGCGCGACACCCCGCCCCCCCGCGAAACGAACCGTCGTTCTTCCCTCCCCCAATTCCCCGAAACGTCCCCGGACGAGCGACCTCGAACGAGTTCGAACGAGTTCGGACGCGCCCCGAACGCGGGGGGGGGGCGCGCGCGACCCGACGACGACGAAAAGAAAAGAACAAAAAATAAAAAAAACGAACGAAAAATATCGACCCGCGATTCTCCCAAAACCACCGTCGGTAACGGCGCGAGCGCCGCTCCGGGCGCCCTCTCGAAAAATGCCCAAATCCCCGCTACGAGCCCCCCCGTTGGCGGCCCTGCCCCGCGCCGAACCCCCGTTGGCGGCCCTGACGCACCCAACCTTCCGTCAAATGTTCCCCTCGCGTCGCGCACCCCCTCTCGCCCAGTTTTCGCTTCCCCCCGCATAGCCCCCCCTCCGATGACCCTTTACACCGTCCCTCGACCCCCGCGCCCACCGCTTACGGCGCTCCCCCCGCGACAGCGAAGCCCCCCCCGACGCCGCGTAACCGCAAGCGAGATCCCTGAGTGTAGAAATGCCCGTTGCCCCCCTACTGATGTTCCAAGCATTATTTTTTGCTCTATAGATTCTGTCCTTCATGAAGCAGAAATACAAACAAACATACAAATATTGAAGAAAAAAACGAAGAAAGGGATTATTGTACCACAAAGTTTATTAGTTGAAAAAAAAGATGCTCGCATTGGTCCTGACAACGAATGGAAGGAGGGATTTCAGGGATTCGAAAATATAAAAGACGATTCTACGATGAAACAATTAGGTGGCATATCCTTGTCATTGTTTTTAATTTTAATGCAATTTATAAGGTCAAAAGCTATCGGCCAGCCGTCATTTTACAGAAGTTTATCAGCCGAAAACAGATTACTTCTTTTTCTGATAAAAATGAAATTGGGAATTAGTTTCAGCGCTTTAGGGTGTATATTTAATATTTCTAAAGTTACTGCATCAAGTATTTTTTATAGCACTTTGAATACATTGTACGAAAACACAAAAACATGGTTATTTTGGCCATCAAGAGAAGCAATCAAGAAAACAATGCCACAATCGTTTGTTAATTATCCCAATTGCAGAGCAATAATAGATTGTACAGAACTAAAATGTGATACTCCTCCAACAGTCGAACAAAGGGCACTTATGTATTCCTCTTACAAATCGTGTTTTACCGTTAAATATTTAATAGCAATTAGTCCTTCAGGTTTAATAACTTTTGTTTTGAAAGGTTATGGCGGTCGTTCAAGTGACTTATTTATTGCAAACGATTGTGGTTTTTTAAATTTAATTGAACCTGGCGATTTAGTTTTGGCTGATAAAGAATTTCCAGCGATAAGAACTGAAATTTTAAAACGGAAATGTACATTGGTAATGCCACCGTTTGGGTATAATCCGCAATTTACTTCAGAAGAAGTTCTTGAAGGCTATAAGATAGCCTCAGTGCGAATACACGTAGAAAGAGCAATTCAAAGAATAAAACTTTTTCAAATTTTACATCACATTAATATAGAGTGTTTACCTTATATTGACAAAATTGTTTATGTAGCATGTGTCTTAGCAAATAATAAAGAACCCCTTATATTGCGTGGTGAAGAAGAAAGCACATAAGTTTACAAGTAACAATATATATTTGCTAAATAAGCTTCTTTACATTTATAAACAAAATGAAGGAAATATTTTACGTGCATATTAATATAAACATTAAATTAATAGTAAGTATTAATAGAGAATTAGTATTAGTATTTAGTATTAGTAGAGTATTGTAGTATTAGTATTATTGTAATAATTGTAATATTAATATTATTGTACGTATTAATAGGTAGATATTAAGATTTAATATTATTAATAAATTATATATTAAATTAAAAGAAATCACAAAGTGGATTTTTACTACGTGCACTTTTATGCATGCAAGATTTTTAAAAAATACTTAAAGTAAAACATTTCGATTTTAGGTATTAAGACACTTAAGAAATCGTCATCTCTAAATATTTTCAAATGAACAGAATCTAAATTAGAATAAACCACAAAATGACAAAGCTCAATTCCAATTATATATAAAGATAATTGAATTTGAGTGTAGTACTTGTGTGTTTTTTTCAATTCAATTGCTTTTTCGTTGTTAAAAAATAAATAGGGAACATATGTGATTTCTTTATCGTAATCAACAATTTTTGCATTTCGACAAGAAAATGGACACTTAATTTCAAGTAACTCATAATTATTTTCATTTCGAATGATTCCATCAGGACTGCAACCTAGAAAAGGCTGATCTATAGATATTATTAATCCTGTTTGATGTACAATAAAGTTAGTTTTATTCAATAAAAATTATTCGCCAGTGATGAAATAATTCGGTATAGTTAAACGGCCTGACTGGCAAGTTTTATTAAGTATATCACAACGACGTTTCGACCACTATTTTGGGTCCTTTTCAAGTTATTTTAACAATGATGGATCATTGTGCGTCAATCATATAAAATTCGTGGCAGGTCGGAAAAATACGACGGTCTCATGTGAAGGCCAAAAAACTAAACTAATCAAAGTTAGTTAAGAAGTTAGTAGGAAAGTTAGTTTTCTCTTGAAACCATTGACGAGCTGTAGCTTCCATTTGCATACCATACCGCATAGCTTCTGATTGATAACTTTGGTATTTTTCGTTTTTAAATGTCAAAGCTAATTTATCGAAATTATCTGTACGAGTTTTTATTCGATGCGCCCTACTGCTTGCAGTTACCCTAATATACCGTTCTCTGTACCAAATTACTGTATCCAACTGATTAAATGACAGAAAACAAATATCTTTCCACTGTACTTCATCCAGAGTTACTTCTTCAGCATAAAATTTGTCATGTTTTGCGGGACATTTCATTACTCTCATTTTTAGGCAAATATTATTTTCAAGGATTTTGTAAGCATGATACAGTTTAAATTGTTTTTTTGTTTGTACTTTAAACAATTGTCCAATTAAATCTTTTGATCGTTTTTCTTGTTCCATAACAACTAATGAATTTTTGCCTTTTTCAATTTCACAGCTAAGTTCAGCTTTCACCGCAAAAATCATTTCAAAATTTTGACTCATGTGAAATTCATTCTGAGTAACTGCGACGATATCTTCGAAGGAATAATTTTGCTTATGAACGATATTTCCTTCCATTGATGGAAAAAGCGAATCAATTGTACACGTTTTTTTATATTTTTGTAATTGTTCTTCAGGTGGTCGATTCCACAGCATAGGTTCGTCAGTTTTTGATCTAAAATTCTTTTCGTTCACAAAAATACAGACCGCTGCTGCATGCTTGCAATATCTCTTTCCAGCTTTACACGTACACGAGCAATTTAAGATTTCTCTATCATTATTTAACTGAAATATCAATATTTCCTATATTAAAACCAATAATTGGTTTCAAAATTGAGACATAAGACGTCTTAAAATCGTCATAAACACGTCTAATGTCCCGGTTTCGGACATGTTTGCAGATGTGTGCTATCTGGGTATATATATATTACTATATTATGTGTTATACCTCAATTACAGGTTTATAAAAATTAGTATTATTTTTGGTGCTAAATCCACCAGAAGTTTCTCTCAAAATTATCCCTCGCAATATTCTTTTAAACTGCAAAACTTCTTCGCTAATATGACCAACATGACTGCTGTAAAACAGTTTTTTCCCTTTTGAAACACTTTTCTTTCTAAACAAATTTAACTTCACGCTTTGAAATCCACATTTAATAATTACGGACATTGTTAAACGTAAGTGTTATGCTAAGATATGCAAATAAATGCGTTTTGTCAAAACTATTTATTACGCGTCACTTAGATCTCTCTCGAAAAAAGTTGAGAATTATTACGCGAGATGGCGCGGCGTCCGCCTCAAACAGATGCTTAACTAGCGTATAGTGCGAAGGTACGACGACCTGTGGCAGGCTGACATCGTTGAGATGCGTCCGTACTCGCGTTTCAACGGAGGCTACCACTACATACTCACCGTCATCGATGTGTTGAGCAAGTACGCGTGGGCCGTGCCGCTCAAGGGTAAAGGCGGCAGCGAGACAGCCGACGCTATTGCTGAGATAATTCGACGCAGCGGGAGGTGCTCTAGTAATCTACAAACCAACATGGGGAAGGAATTTTACAACACCGACGTGCAATGTCTCGTGAGAAAACACGACATTAATCATTATTCCACGTATTCGGTGTTGAAGGCGTCGGTCGTCGAGCGATTCAATCGTACGTTAAAAAACAACATGTGGAAAATGTTTACGCTCAACGGAAATTACAAGTGGGTCGACGCGTTATCGCGACTTGTGTCGGATTACAACGCGCGCAATCAAACCATTGGCATGCGACCCGTCGACGTTACCCCCGCGAAAGCCAAAAGACTCTTGGCTACGGTGTACAGCGCGATAAAGATCGCGGGTCCGGCAAAATTCAAAGTGGGTGACTCGGTGCGCGTTAGCAAATACAAAGCAATTTTCGAGAAGGGCTACACACCGAATTGGACCACCGAGGTGTTTAAGATCGTTAAAGTGCAGCGTACAAATCCCGTAACCTATCTACTCGAGGACTGTCGCGGAAAATCCGTTGCTGGGGCGTTCTACGAGCACGAGTTGCATCGCGCGACTTATCCGGACGTGTATCTCGTGGAGAAAGTACTGCGCAAGAGGGGTGATGAGGTTTACGTGAAATGGTTGGGATTCAATGGATCGCACAACTCATGGATACACAAGGACAATGTTATTTAATTCGTGCAAACTGTATTTTTATTCTTAACATTAAAAAATGCAATATCTAATATGTAATACATGTAAAATGTTTGAAATATGAAATACATATAAAGTACGTAAAAAATGTGAAATACACATGTGTAATATCTTTATTAATATTCTTTCCAATACTGTAATATAATACTCACAATACGTTACCTTATACTACATTCATACATTTGTACATTCATACGTTATACGATATACATACATACATTACAAAGGTATTCGGTAATGTCCCCACGGTAATGTATCGGTCGAATCGGGTATAACGTATCGCTTATCGTCGTACGGACTCAGAGCGATTTTTGTTTCGGACACGGTGTACACCTCGTGCAACTTCGATCATACACAGGACTGCTGTCGCGTCATTTCAATTTCGTCTCGCAGACATTTCGTGTAATCGTCGAACGTTATAGTACGCGCTACGACGTTGCTCTTGACACCTTTTGCTTTTTTACAGTCTTTCTTACCATCCACTCTCAACGCGTACATCTTCGCCCTGAGTCCAACGAATTCGGTCATGATCGCACCGTTATTCTCGTCCTTCATCAAGCCCGGCACTTTTTTGTTCTCGAGCGTTATACCGTACGCGTTGTCAATCGCGTAATCGCTCGAATCTAACGATATCGCGTTTCACGTTCTCGTACACATCCTCGCACTCTACGTGATATATAAGGCTGTCCGTATCGGTGTACATAATTCTATACATGTCACCATACAGGGGAGACATGTACTCGTGATGAAATTCGTACAAACAGACTTTCAATACGTCGAGAATGCACATGCCGACGTAAATAGGTTTGTCAAATTTAACCTCGAGTTTTCGCAGTTCAACGGCTATCAGATTTTCCGAAAAAACGCTCCTGCTATAAAAAGGACCCCGCACAAAACCACGTGAAAAAGCCGTTCTACCGAATTGACTAAAACTTTGGGAATCGGTAGTTTATGTGATGCTGATCAAAAGTCTCTAGGCGCGAAATCCGAAAATGGCCAGTTTTCAAGATACGAAAGGTCAAAAGTTGGGAATATGACCAACAGATCTAGCTTACATGGGTTATCTATGCACGCCGCACGCATCGACAGCACTCATTGAGACGGAACTTGTTCCTGTTGATCCTGGATAGCGCTAAGAACGGGTAGCGCAAGCCAAGAGCCATATACTCGATCTGGCCGTATCAGTAACTTGGCCATATTAGTTGCACGAATGTTGCGTAGCTATTGCTTATCCTGACAGTCTTCACACATCCTCTGAACAAGTCTCATCTCAATGCGGAACAAGTTCCGTTTCAATAAATGCCGTCGATGCGTGCGGCGTGCGTAGATAACCCATGTAAGCTAGATCTGTTGGCCATATTCCCAACTTTTGACCTTTCGTATCTAGAAAACTGGCCATTTTCGGATTTCGCGCCTAGAAACTTTTAATCAGCATTACATAAACTACCGATTCCCAAAGGTTTAGCCAATTCGGTAGAACGGCTTTTTCACGTGGTTTTGTGCGGGGTCCTTTGGTCGTGCGATCAGTGCCTCCGCGTTGTATCGTTCGTCCCACTTTGTCAGTAATTTTACGTCGACGTGATTTCAAACGTTCTCCATTGTTTTCCCGAAAACCGCGTTATTTATCAATTTATATAAATTTTTCTTAAAATCGTTCTTGGCCAGTGTTCTAAATTTCGTATTGAGCTCGATGTAAGTGCGGAGCCACGTAGATTGAGCGAATTGCAATACGCGATGTATCTATGTGACGCGAAGGCCATGGCGCGTGCACTGCTGTAGGTTGGATGACGTAACGCTTCTTATCGTACAGCGTGGCGAGAAGTTTGTCCTGTCGTTTGCCGGGCGGTTTATCGCGCGTCGGACAGAACGGTAGGTCAGCGTGCGCGTCGTGTATATTCTGCGGATACTCTAGATCGATTTCGAGAATATAACCCGTGGGCGAATTCGAAGCAATCGCGCTAAACTCGAAATTCGAAACGTCTTTGACCCATCGAAACTCCGCGTAGGGCAGTGGCTGACACATCGCCCAGCCGTACAAGTTGTTTACATTAAAATACATCAGGTATGAGGATGGTTTCAATGAATCGTACGACTGCATGTACTTGTTGTTGGCCCGCGCGTATCTGTTTGAACATTGACTCAAACCGCCGCGTATACCGCGTTCGATGAACATAACCATGTCAATGTCGGTGAGCAGTTCGAAATTTACGCGAGTATGTTTCAACATGGCGTCCTATGTAAAACCTGGCAAAGTGTAGTAGTACGCGGGATCGAGTCCGTAACTCGCTATACAACTGTCGCGGACATTTTCAAAAACGTCGGCCAATAACAAGACATCGATCTTTAGATACAGATCGCTGTATTCGCTCAAGGTTCTAACGAAGAACCGTCGCTAGACGTTCGCGGCGCGCTCGTAATCGCTCTCGGATACGGTGTCACCGGTCAAGGAACTGTAAAACGATTCGCGCGGTGGTAAACACGTGTCCTCCAGCTTGTCCACACAATCTACGTATTCGTACGGAAATACGCCTTTTCGCGTCAAAAGATCAAAATCCTCGGTCGATAATTGTAAAAATTGAGAACGTACAGTTTTTAACTTATCTCTGCATAGAAAAGATGCTAATTTATCGAGGCTGCTACTCAAAAATTTATACGAATCGATAAACCGTAATTTTATGTCGCTTCGCGAATCTGATTTTTCTGCGGTATCTTTAACGTGTTTCGTGAACGATATGTATTTTTCTTTTGTGATTGGAAGTAAGTCTACGTGTCCTTCGTACGCTGTAGCTATTTCCGTGATAATAAAATGCGCGTTGTAACCCGATAAATTATGAAAAATTATTGGAATGTAATGCGAATCTGTGTAATTTAGATTACAGTTGAAATGCGCGGGACCTCTATAACGACCGGTCAGATGACAATGATCGCGTACTCGTACGTTGTCTGGCTCGAACGGTTTTTCGCAAATGTGGCAATGCATTGCGCTGTGAAATATCTCCCGCTCGTCTCGCGTTAATTCCATCATGCAAACATTACCGGATAAGATAGTCTTTACGTCTTGCGCTAAACGTCTTAGTTCCTCGGCGAACCACGCGACACAATCCTTACCGCGACGAAACTGATACGCGGATAACGAGTCGTCGTACGAGCACCGCACGTAATATCTTATGCTAAATACCCAATGATGTTGAGACGTGTATGTGGACGTTGTCGGATCCGCATCCGTCTTCTCGAGAATACATTTCAGGTCGGCGTACACGACAAACGGAACTTGTTCCTTCCTGCTGTGATTCTTGAAACTCAGCCACTTGTTGTCCTCGCTCGGTAGTCGGATGGCACAGTTGTTTATCTCTCGGCAGTCTACTCCGTAGGCTTCCAATTTATCGTTCGATCTAAAATAATGTAAACAACTGCAAAAAGAAAAACACATTTTTTTAATTTTTTATATTAAAAATATTTTATAATTTTATTAAAAAGGAGTATAGGTACTCACCGATCGCAAAAGTATTTCCGACCATCATGCCTGCTCAATTGCGAGTTAACGAGACGCGATAGATTTTTTATCCACGCGAAATGTCCCACGTTGTCGTCTCGCGGGTCCTACACATACAGCAAATTGACGTGCTTTTCTCTCTTCAGGTCGGTGAGCCGTATCAGGAGAACGTTCGGCGTCTTCTCTCCCTCGATGGCATACACATTGATGGATATATCGTTGAGTCGTTTGAACTTTTTAATCTGTTTCAAAGTCGTTGGAAACTCAATGTCTTGTGTGGCGGTCCGCGCCACCAATGATACATGCCTGAGCGATGCCTGCAATACCGGCAGTTCGCGTCAACGCCGCTAGGCGTCGCATCGCCGGGGCATCTTTGCGAGTTCAAATTTCCGCACCTACCAGTATATAAGAAGGCCCCCGATGAGACCACACACAATTTTTTTTCGGCGCTAGTCGCCAAGGCAGCTACAGCGCTAGACGCTAGCTGACACACGGCGCGAGTCGCCCGGCAAACAGCGCGAGTCGCTTGCCGACCTACTCGGCGCGAGTCGCCTGGCATGAGGCGCAAGTCGCCAGCCAACTCACGGCGCTTGGTCGCCTGACATGAGGCGCAAGTCGCCAGTCAACTTATGGCGCTTGGTTGCCTGACACGAGGCGCAAGTCGCCAGTCAACCTACACGGCGCAAGTCGCCTGGTAGAAGCGCAAGACGCCGGCCAACCTACGGCGCTTGGTCGCCCGACACGAGGCGCGAGACGCCAGCCAATCAACGGCGCTTGGTCGCCCAGCTCTTTGTTTCAGGTCACACACGGACTTCTACACACGACCAACCTACGCGTGACCGCCCGATCCTGGCGTCCCTCGTCGCAGTACAGACCATGGCAAAGACAGAATACAAGTTAAATTAGCCAAAAACACTTACACGCAAACACTTGTAAATAGTCTGTAAATATAATGTTATTTCTAGCCTCCTTTGCGATTCACAAACCTTAGGCCAATTCCTACTCACGCACCAGTAGCAGACTAAGTTAGATATAAGGTAGAATACCGCTCTCTGAATAAAAGTAGTAGCGCCCATACCTTGTAAAGTCCGGCTAATTTCACGGAGTCATACGACCAATGCCGTTGGCATACAGTTTTTTTTCTATTTTTTATAAAAACGATTGACCACCAAACGTTTTAATGACGATATTCGTGACCACCAAACGATTCCGCCTCGAATGAGCCCTATGAAAGTCAATTTAGTTGATAAATATAATTTTTCCGGCTAATGGTACAGGAGTGATCCCAGGTAGCACATACAACGTTTCAGAAATGTTTTATAAGCGTTTTTCCGATACGTTATATAACCGATTTCTAGAAATGTTTTTTATGAGTAAAAATGTCCATTCGAAAAACGTTCGATGGAACGTTTCTTTTCCAATAAAATAACGTTTAAAAAACTATTATAGAAACGTTTTGTTAATGATAAAGATATTTTAGATAAAGACATTTAAAATTCCTACTTTTCACGTCTTTTGAACGTGTTTATGACGTCTTTGAGACATGCTTGAGAATGTTCTAGAAGCTTTATGCATATACCATCTGTGACGTCTATTCTTTTTCGAAGAAATGTCTGAACTGGTGCACATTCGTGCAATAAGTTAAAGTGAAACAAAATATACTTGTTTCACTCTAACTTAATTGCATTACTGATGTGCACCAGTTCATGAAGTTCTTCAAAACGAAACACACGTATAAATGTTCTTTCAATGGTCACGTTCAGCAGAACGTTTATTTTGCAACTGTTGGAAGTTTTCTAAGCTCAGATTTGTCCAATGACAAATAGATTAAGACCGGTAGAACAAAATTAATTTAAGTAAATAAGTGGATATTCTTTTTAGGGCCAGGGGCACATACGTTGCCGTAGCGTCTTACGCCACCTTACGTGAGAATCTTACGTTACGCGACACGTAAGCCAATTCTACGACAACGCACGAAGAAAAGCGTGACGTACGTATGTAACGTGACCAAAATATCCGTGTGACAAGGGTTAGTATTAACTCAAATTATTGAACAATAAGTAAATCAAAAAGAAAATAATAATATCTTTAAAGCCTTGTTACGTCCTGCGGATTTCACGATTTCCCTTTTTCGCGGGAATTCTTAAACACTTAAGATATCCCTTAAGGTAGGATAATAAACTGAGCGCGGACGGTTATCGATCGGTGAGTGAGCTTAGACCTCCTCACATTCCTTTTTTTTATACAACTATAATAGCTATTTGCCTAGGCGACGAAGCGACCCTCCAGAGTAAAGTATTGACAGACGGGGCATACGTGATCGGATTTTGTCTATCAACCTTGTCTGGCCTATAACTATAAACCCGGCGACACGACGCGCCAAAAGGGCCTGAATCCCAGACAGAGTTGATGAAGATTTTTATTGCATCAAGCGAGCTTTCTAAAATTGTTCGTACGATGGTTCCGA
>NW_020227345.1:0-1401 GCF_003070985.1 Temnothorax curvispinosus
CAGTTAAGGAAAATAGGTGAGAATACTCCTAGTAGTCCAGAAGACTACATTACGTTGTAACCGGACGGTACTACTGGATGCACGAATCAACGCTACGTGTCCTTAGAAATCAACGGTCGCCACTCGGTTTGACCTTTGAACCACCGAGAAGGTAAGTATCGAACGATATCTCGAACTATCAATTAGACTAATTCTCTTCTTTTTTCAGATTCCTGCCACCGCTGGATCATCGCCGTCATCGATCAGGAGCGTCGCTGCCACCGGAATCCAGGATCAACGAGGGACTTCGAGTGATCGACCAATGGATCAGGTAAGTAGAAGGTAAGTCCAATTAAATAAATTTTCGAAATCTTTTACGAAAAGGATGTTTAATTTATTCAATTATATTGATTTCCAGTGTTGGTTGTTCACAAAACTTTAAGTCACTAAAGATGTCGGACGCTCGCATACGTAGGCACACACGCCCCGTTTATCTACGACGCACGATCTTGTTTCGGTCTAAAAAGGCCGTTCGTCCTTGTAAGGACGACAATTAACGCGTTCCGCGGGCGTTCCCGGTTGTTACGAATGTTGGCGAGCCGTAATTATAGCACTCGCATGACGATCGCGGTGACTTAGCGCGACGAAGCAGAGCGAAGTTTATTACGTGTTACACGCTCGAACATCCCCGAGAGACTGCCTCGAGCAATGTTCCTCTCTCGGGCTCCCTACCTACGATGATTTGCCCCCACCATGGGGTTCTCGGTCGCTTTCTCCTCGCGGTAATTTTCCGCTCGCCGCGTTAACAATGGTTGTTTACGACTTTCGCGTCGCCAGGTGTGCGCCAGATGTTCGCCGCTACGCAGTTACAATATATGCTGCATGCTGCCTACTCCCCGCCGTGCCCTATGTCCGCGGTGGAAATTTCCACATGGAGTACCATCCACTCGACGTCCTGCGCCGGACCCCGGGTAGTGGTTTTTCAACTCCCGCGTTTACCGACCCACGACGACGCCGACCCGTGCGCACGCCTTCTCCCCTGTCCCTTTATGCGACCCCGGGTCGACTTCTCGGAGAAGACGTCTGCGTCGTGATCGCGACCTCCGCCGTTGACGGCGACCCCCGGGTTCCGCTTCTGCGGTCCCTCCTGGCCCGATTCCAGGCTCGGTCCCCGTGGACGACGTCCGGTTCCCGAGTTCCGGCGACATGTCGCCGTATCTCGCGCCCGGGCGTTCGGACTTTGGCGGCGACCTGTTCCCCGGGTGTCCCAGGTCTTATTTAGCGTGACCCGCTGGTCTTTCCCCGCAGATGATGCTCGGTTCCCTACTTGGCCTCCTGGTGGTCGTATCGCGTTGTTCCTCCGGGCCCGCCGACGACGCCGACCCCTCCTGACACCTATTCCGTACCTGGTACGACTCTTTC
>NW_020227346.1:0-2445 GCF_003070985.1 Temnothorax curvispinosus
AAGGCATGCGACAGCGGTCGCCGAGCAGCGGCTCGAGTAGCTTTTAAAATATTTTCTTTTCAATCAACAAATTTTAGTTTTCGTTGTGGGCACGACGATACCCGGCGACCAGGAGCGAAAGAATTTGATTTCTTTGTAACAGGTGCGTGGAGCGGTAACGCACCGGTAAGTTATATGGTCGATTCACACACAATCTTCAGAGCGCGGGCACTTAGTGCACGTACCGCGCGTGCTACGCAAGTAGGAGTCGAGGTGCCGACTCCCGGGGTCCCCGAAAAGGGGCCCACGAAAAACCAGCGCGATCCGAACACGCGGACATAGGGTTTGCCGGACAACTCGCGGAAATGCGAACGGGACGCCGCAGCGCCAAACGGCGGAAGGTGCATCCAGAGGGAGGCCTAACCGACCCCTGGAATAAATCGCGAGCGCGATCCGAACACGCAGACATAGGGTTTGCCGGACAACTCGCGGAAATGCGAACGGGACGCCACAGCGCCAAACGGCGGAATGTGCATCCAGAGGGAGGCCTAACCGACCCCTGGAATCAATCGCGAGCGAAATCCGAGCACCCGGACATACAGTTTGCCGGACAATCCGCGAATTTCCGAACCGAGCGTCGTAGCGGATAAAGTCCGAAGGTGCGTACTGTGGGAGGCCCAACCGAACCCTGGAATCAATCGCGAGTGAAATCCGAGCACCCGAACGGGCAGTTCGTCGGACAATCCGCGAATTGCCGAACCGAGCGTCGTAGCGGAAAAAGCCCGAAGGTGCGTACTGGGGGAAGTTAAATAGGCCCTGGGAATCGATCGCGAGCAAGATCCGAGCACCCGGACATGCAGTTCACCGGACAATCCGCGAATTTTCGAGTATCGTAGCGGAAAAAGGCCGAAGGTGCAGCCTCGGGGATACGTAGTACACCCGAGGAACGAATCGCGGTCGAGATACGATCATCCGGGAGGTGAATTGCCCGGACAGTCCGGGGAACCGATGATCCTAGACATCGGCTACAAGAAGTAAGGCCGGAATACGGTTAGTAGGGACTGGGGGAATAGGCACCAGGGTCGCCGCCATCGGCGGACACCTAGAAAGCGACCTGGACGTCGTCTCCAGGAAGTAGACCCGGAATCGGCATTAGGGACGTAAGAGAGGCCGTGCGCACGGGTCGGCGCCCTCAAAATTCTATTTTTTAAAGAGTTGAAAAACCACTATCTGGGAGCCGATTATCGTGGCGCGTCGTAAATAGTGTACTGGCGGCGGAAATTTCCATCGAGAACATCTGGCGCACACCTGGCGAGCCGAAAATCGTAAACAGCTATTGTAACAGCGTAGAATGAAAAATTACCGCGAAGAGAAAGCGGCCGAGACCCCATGGTGGGGGTAAAACTTCGGAGGTAAGGAGCCCGAGAGAGGAATATTCCTCGTGGCAGTCTCTCGTGGGCGCTCGAATGGTAGCTATCTTCTCGCGCGTATATCTCGGCGTATCGTAGTTAATATCGCGAACGCGTACCGGATTACGATTCGTAAGCCTACCACAGTGTCCGAAACAAACGAGAACGCCCGCACATAGCGTTACATGACGCCGATACGAAAGGCGTACGGGTTTTCGCGTACCTGAATCGTGAAATCGCACTTTGCGAGACATGCGACCGCCATCTTGGGCGGCATCAGTAATTGTGAACCACCATCATTGTGAAACGATAGTTAACAATAAAAGCAATAATTATTTGGAAAAATATATACAAAAATATCAGTTACTTACCTTCAACTTACCTGAACAAGCGCCTGTCCGGCCATCTTAGTGTTAGCGTTGACCGAGCTTCAAGGTCATCATCAATCCTGTATCAGAGGAGGCCATAGATGAGGCTCCCGTGGCGGAAACATGAAAAGAAACGGCATTAATCGTAGTTATACGGATAATTCTCATACTTACCTAGTTGTCCGGCCATCTTCCAGACGCGGTGATCCTGGACATCGGTGAGCAGCGGTGATCCATGACATCGGCGATGGTGATGAGGCACCCGTAGACGAAACCTGAAAATAAAAAAGAATTAGTTGCGTTGACTTACCTTAGTGCGGGGACTTACCCGATCAAGCGGTTGTCCGGCCATCTTGATTCCACGGATGAGGCAGGCAAATGATAGATAGCGGAGGCATTAGGCAGAGCAGCACAGAGAAGGCATCCGTGGCGGGAATCTAAAAAGTGAAAGGGTTAAAGAGATATACGTATATATATACCTGATCAAGCGGCTGTCCGGATTACAGGCATCCCTGGCTGGCCGATCCAGGTCATACCTAGCGGTATCCAGAGCACAGGCGATGCTGACAAGGCACCCGTGGCGGGATGAAAAAATAAAATTGTTTAAACAAATTGTTTAACTTTTGATCCGTTTGCATTACGAATACCTACCTTCTCGGTAGTTTAATGTTAAACCGAGTGGCGACCGA